>NC_056729.1:152939646-152961612 GCF_019279795.1 Protopterus annectens | reverse complement strand
TAATTGTCTGAGTATTGCACTTATCTTAATGGTGCATTATGGGTATTCGCGCAGTATAAGTAATGTATATGGTAATGTCAAAAATACAAATCTGTAACAATGATCACATCTATTTTATTTACAAAACCAGACAAAGTAATCAACATATCTCTCCATGTACTGCTCCTGCAGCCTGTGCATCCACTTGATGCACACAGCATGATTATGACTATAGTCGTCATCGCCTGCAAAAAGTGAATAGCATGTATGTATAAAATAACAGTAATATACAGTACTCAGATCAGGTTCTCTATATTTGAATTTGAAGAACATGATAGAATCTCCATACACATTTTTGGAATGTTATACATACAGTCCTTTACATCTTGGAACAGAATTGAGTTCAGATTGGAGAACCTGCAACCCTAAACTAAGTCCATGCTCTATCGGTGCCACCTACTTGCCTAGCTAATTCATCTTACATAAGACTGCATAGTGGGAATGCAGTGAAAATAACTGAATATATGAATATGGAGGGATGTGGTACTGATAGGGATAAAAAAGAAAACTGAACGGATAGAAAAATGCTCACTTCATTAAATAACAAACAAAGCTTTCAGGAATCTCCCTTCTTCAGTGCTAAAGTTGAACAAGTTAAAACATTATCTTATAAATGATTATAGCAATAACCCACGCCTGGGTGTGGGTAATGCGGGATTTACCCACGGTTGGCGTGGTTTGGTACCAAACAAAGACAACCGTGGGTAAATCCCACATTACCCACACCCAGAAGTGGGTTATTGTTACTATGACATTATTTAAGAAAAGAAATAATTACTTTTCTTAAATAATGGCATTGTATAATGCCTCTTTGCTGCCCTTCCGCAGCTGTCACAGTATCCGTGGCGGTTCTGATGTACTGCGCATGCCTACGCGGTACATCAGAGAGAGCTGTGGCCAAAAGCAACGGAGAAAGCAAGATCTCCATTGCTTTTTACTGTTTTAGTTATGTTAAATGGGTTTAACATAGCGAGACAGCTTTAAAATAAGCAACAGAGATGTCCATTGCTTATTTTAAAGCTGTCTCGCTATGTTAAACCCATTTAACATAGAACAGGTTTAAAAAAAGCAACGGAGAAAGCAAGATCTCCGTTGCTTTTTACACTGTGTCGCTATGTTAAAGGAGTTTAACATAGCGAGACAGCTTTTAAAAAAGCAGCGGAGATCTCCGTTGCTTTTTTTAAACCTGTGTCGCTATGTTAAACTCTTTTAACATAAGACAGCAGTTTTAAAAGAGACTTATACTAATGGAAAAAGTCTGGGCGACCGGACCTTTTTCCATTAGTATAAGTCGATTTACAATGTGCACGCTGGCCAATCAGTGTGCACGTTTTGGAATATTAATGGGGAGTCATGGTATAAATGTCAATAACCCACATGACACAGCCATCCAATGTGAGAATAAAAATCATTAAGAATGTAAGCTTTCCTAAAAAACACAATACTTATAAAATATAAAATATATATTCATCCTATCCAACAAAGAAAAAAAATTTTTAAAGATAAAAATAAAAATATATCAACTAAACACATTTCTAATAAAATATATTTAACTAAATAGTATATAAAATAAATTAATTACATTGAATTAAGGTAAATTTTACTTAACATTTTCAAACTTCACAAATATTAGCATAGATGCCATCTATAATGTTTTATTTTATACATATGTAGTGTGTCATGTATTTTTGATATTCCAAACATCAAATAGAAGTGTAAAAAAATATATATATACCTAATACAAATACAAATAGTGAAAGTTATAAATATTTGTATTGCTTCTGTCTAAAATCAAGCATAGGTTTAAGTGTTACTCTATTATTTAAACCAAGTGTTCTATCGGCTGCAAGTCTTACTATCCATCTGTATTCAGACATCTCAAGCTTATTATTTTGATCCCCTAGTCTCAAATTTTTATGTATAACTTCCAACACTTTAAATTTAAAGTTATGTGAGTTGCCTTTGTCTATTCTATGTTGTGCTAAAGCATTAGATGGAACATTCCTTTTCATATCTGACCTGTGCTCAATAATGCGATCTTTCAAGTATCTTGAGCATTTTCCAACATAGAATCCCTGGCATTGTGTGCATGTAGCTAAATAAACAACCATAATAGTTTTACAAGTTGCTGAACATTTTATTTCATATGTTAGTCTACTTACTGGATGTTCAAAATATCTTTTATCACAAATGTCTGAGCAACAGCTAGAATTATAACAAGGAACTGTTCCTATATTATGTATTATTGGATTAATTAAATTCACTTCAAAGTCTTTAAAACATAACTTCTTTTTTAAATTATTCATATTTCTATATGCAGAATAAGGATTATTACCTAATAATGTACCTAATTCCGGTTGAACCATCAAGATTCGCCAGTTCCTTTTAATTAATGTTTCTACGTATTTAGTCATATTATTAGATGTAGTAACATATCTCGCTATAGGGTATAAACTCTCTTCATTATCCTTGATGGTTGAATAACTACTAAAATATGGAGATGCTTGCATAGTTCTAGTCTCCAGTATATTTTTTCTTACTTTCATGATATTTTCAATGTCATATCCCCTATTTTGAAACTCTCCACAGAAAATTTCCATTTGTTCTTCACATTTCCTATAGTCTGTGTTTAACCTACTAGTTCTTAATAGCTGGCTTTTTACAATGCCTTTAAATACATGCGATGCATGCATACTTCTGGCATGTGTATATTTATTCACATGTATATCCTTTCTATTTGCACATTTCTAATTTATTATCAGAATTTTTATAGATTTCAACATCCAAAAAGGATATCTTGTTCCAGGAATAATTCATAGTAAACTTAAGAAAATTAGTAGTGTCATTTAAGTATTGAACAAAAGATTTTAATTGCTGTTCATCTCCCCCCCCATAATAGGAAACAGTCATCAACGAAATGTTGATAAAAAAGAATATTATTTCTAAATTGATTGTTATCACATCTAACGTAGTGTTTTTTCCCATTGATTTAATACTATGTTAGCATAAGTATTAGCCATGGGAGTACCCATGGCCACACCAGACATTTGTAAGTATGGTTGTTTATTATCTCCATATTTTAGTGGGAAAGGAAGTTATGTTTTAAAGATTTTGAAGTGAATTTAATTAATCCAATAATACATAATATAGGAACAGTTCCTTGTTATAATTCTAGCTGTTGCTCAGACATTTGTGATAAAAGATATTTTGAACATCCAGTAAGTAGACTAACATATGAAATAAAATGTTCAGCAACTTGTAAAACTATTATGGTTGTTTATTTAGCTACATGCACACAATGCCAGGGATTCTATGTTGGGAAATGCTCAAGATGCGTGAAAGATCGCATTATTGAGCGCAGGTCAGATATGAAAAGGAATGTTCCATCTAATGCTTTACAACTAGCACAACATAGAATAGACAAAGGCAACTCACATAACTTTAAATTTAAAGTGTTGGAAGTTATACATAAAAATTTGAGACTAGGGGATCAAAATAATAAGCTTGAGATGTCTGAATACAGATGGATAGTAAGACTTGCAGCCGATAGAACACTTGGTTTAAATAATAGAGTAACACTTAAATCTATGCTTGATTTTAGGCAGAAGCAATACAAATATTTATAACTTTCACTATTTGTATTTGTATTAGGTATATATATATATTTTTTTACACTTCTATTTGATGTTTGGAATATCAAAAATACATGACACACTACATATGTATAAAATAAAACATTATAGATGGCATCTATGCTAATATTTGTGAAGTTTGAAAATGTTAAGTAAAATTTACCTTAATTCAATGTAATTAATTTATTTTATACACTATTTAGTTAAATATATATATTTTATTAGAAATGTGTTTAGTTGATAAATTTTTATTTTTATCTTTAAAAATTTTTTTTCTTTGTTGGATAGGATGAATATATATTTTATATTTTATAAGTATTGTGTGTTTTTTAGGAAAGCTTACGTTCTTAATGATTTTTATTCTCACATTGGATGGCTATGTCATGTGGGTTATTGGCATATCATTTATAAGATAATGTTTTAACTCATTCAACTTTAACACTGAAGAAGGGAGATTCCTGAAAGCTTTGTTTGTTATTTAATAAAGTGAGCGTTTTTCTACCCGTTCGGTTTTCTTTTTTGTTGTTTAAAAATATAAGGATCGGTAGAAGTCAACTACGACTGAACTATTTTTTTATTTTTTACTTGTACTGATAGGGATCACATCTTATGCTTTACAAAAAAGTACAATGTGCTGTGCATTTATGAAAATAAAATTGCAAGCATGAATGCATGTCAGTACAGTGGTCACTACAGAAAACCACAGCTGTAAACTTTCATTCCTTAGAAAGTGGAACACTGTCATATAACATATAACTGCTGTTAACAGATCACTACAATGTGCTCTAAATCACAGGCACATTAATGTATTATGTGGGAGGATGAATTTTATTGGCAAAGTTAAAATTATAACTCAAAATTATCCATGATATCAGGGTATCTCCCTATTCTTCAGTCCAAATGTATGTCTGACTATCTCAGTCCTTCCAAATATAAGGATAAGAAGGTTGTTGAATTCAAATTAATAAAGAATGTCACACTTATACATGTCATTCAAGCTACAAATGTTAGCATAATCCATAAAATCTTTTGGCAGAAATATACCAGTCTGTTCAAAGCTTTACCCATACACTGTAGTAAAACAGGTGCTTATGGATTATGGATATTTTCACAGAAATCCATCAAATAACCAAGGTAGTTGTAAGCATGTTCAAAATAACCATTAATATAGATAATCAGGTATATAGGGCAGCATTTTTGAAAATGTTTGAAAAACACAACCATCAGAATATAATGAGACATTTCCATATGTGGTCTGGAACCCTTATCCAGCCAAGACATATGCATACTGGTCTGTTGCTGTACAGGCTGAGCTAACAGCCATCATGCTTCCCTTCTGAACAAACTAGTATTGCATGACTGTATCCATATTCCTGTAAACAGATGAATACTGAAACATCTGACACATAAGTGCTATAGGTCCACATGCTTCACAAAACTGCAGATATCATCAAGTATTAGAGTGTAGAAACTATGTTTAGACAGTCAGACATGCATTGCACTTGTGTTAAACAAATGGGACTTTAATAATAATGTGCAGTTTGTAAAGCAGAACAGACTAACAAGGTTATTTATGACTTAGTATTCACACATAGACAGGTAGACTAGGTAATACTGTTGAAGTACTATGGATAATGGAGAAATGCACAGTCATCAGTGGCCCAGGCTTCAGTGACACACGACCATGCTGGATGTGAGGAATGATGTTCTTATATGTTTGAAACCAATACATCTACAATATTCAGTATTATGTACATGATAAATATTATTAAACAAATAAACCCCAAGGGAATAGAACCCATAACTACAGGAAAAACAGTCACATTACCTTCTTAATTACCCAGATGAGCTAATTGTTAGAAGATCTACTGAATGGTTTTTAAAAGGTTTGTATCTCATATATCTGGGACACAGCTATATCTTTGAATTCCTTAGGAATGTCCAGATATACGTAGGATAGAGACACTTATGATAGGCATCCACCATCAATGTCCACACCTCTGCAACTCTCCAATGAAGATCCTCTTCATCCCTCCGATGCAGGTCATCATAGTAGTGGTGAACCTGCACTCCAGTCTAGTAGATTCCTGTATGTCATCAAAGCTCCCTTGCAATTTGGTTCCATATATAGATCATCTCGAAATTCTGTGGTCTGGCTTTAATGCAATGCTCCACTCCAATGTAGATGGTCAGAATCTGGGCGGTCTCCTCTTTGGACCAGTTGGGCACCTGGCCACATTGAAACCCTCATGGAAGTAGCCATCTTGATGATAATGTTGAGAATGTTGATATATCACATTTCAATAAATTGCTCACTGAGATCCTACTCAGCTTGCAGACAGTAATGGTCTGATGTGTAAATGCATCAAAATCAGTATTTAATAGTGGTGCTTATAGCATGTTATCAGATCACTGGAAGATAATGGGCACATGCTACATATGGTCCCATTTACCCATACCTATTGGGTACTTATGCAGAGCTCCTTCCCATTACACCGAGCACTGCGCTATCAGTTAATGTACCAAATTTTGAAAACTTAGGGAGATGTGCAAATAAGATTCAAAAGTCTTGCATTTTAATGAATCTCATTAATTGTGTATGTCCCAAATAGGACTTAAAAGATGCATGCACATAGCCGGTCTTACTTTTAGTTATACTTGACTCATAGGTAGCTGCAAAGGTAATTTTGCACCTGCTAGCTTTGCTGTGTTGGGAAATGTTTACCTCCTTATAGACCTATGTTAATATTACTCTTTATCAAAGTATGTGTGTATGTTTAGACTAATGCATTTATGGAAAAATGTGTGCATTATGAAAAATGTTTGTGGCTTACTGGAGGTATGTGGAATTGACCTGTATGTATACAGGTGGTTACATCTGCATCAGTAACATGCAGCACCTTCCCATATGCAGTTGTACAGACAGATTTAAATATCACAACTTAACAGTAGATATGGCTGTATTCATGGATTTTCCATAATATATTGCTGGTGACTCGATACATTCTATGGTATATGTATGGAAAACTACGGTTTCCAACATCACCTATACGTGCCTATGGAGTATGTATTCACATTTCTGTTATGGATATTTATTCATTAATGCTTCTTAAAACAAATATTAGAACTATTGACTCAATACAGAAAGGATCAGTGTTTATGTCTGCTTACCATGTTCTGTCTGCGGCCTGCGTACGAATACAGAGGTTTTCCGACACTTTCTGTAAGTTGTTCAATTGGTCATTTTCAGGTACTCTCTGCTAATGTGGATGGTATTCACTACTCAGTAATGATTATGTTGATATAAGCTTATGATGTATAACATTTCATATGACTCATTTGTTTACAGTGGTTGTCTGTTTAGGCTCAAATTTTACATTCCATTTTATCCATCCTTTACATCAATATATGTTGCTTATGATATTGATAACAGTTCTGCATTATGTCCTGAGTTGGTTTCCTGTTTGCATCTTTTGATAGTGGACAGATAGGAGTGGGTTTCACAGATATATGTCTCTTGTTGTCTGCCATACACACATATACCACTATGAGTCTGTATGCATACCTGGTCATTTGTGGCCTGAGTTGATGATCTGTGTTGGGATAGATTTGTATTTATTCATACTGTTATATGGTAGACTTATGTTGTTATGTATGATGCTCAGTGTGTACATCTACTGGGTACTTGCAGTTAAATGCAATGTGTGCTGCTGTGGTGGTGCAACACCTGAACATCAATATTTAATGCATGAACTTCTGTATGTGTGGCTTGGCATGACTCAAAGGTGTGTGTTAAATGCTGTTGTATTGCCTGGGCCTGAACTTGTGGTCACATCCTCCATCACTCACACCTGTGTCTTCTGCCCCCTGTGTCCTCCAGCTCTTCCTCTGATAGCTGTGGGATGTCATCTTCAGACATCTGGGGTTCTTGGGTTTGTTCACCCACATCTGCAACTGGAAGACTGCCATGTGCTTTTGCTAGCATATTGTGTAGCATGGCACACACAGTTATCATCTGTGCCTTTTCAAGTGTGCATTGCAGCAACACCCACAGATGTGTCCAGACATATGAACCTAGTTTTTCAGTACGCCAAACATATGTTCAATGGTATTTCATGTTGTTGCATGCTCTCTGTTGTAGGTCTCCTCTGCAGGGTTTGTTGTTTCTCTGTATGAGGTCATTGGCCATGGCTTGAGTTGATATCCCCAGTCACCTGCTGAGGAGAATGAACACATATGTTGTCATCATGAATAATGTTGACAGGGATGGCCTTAGCTTACATCCTAGCTGTGTTCCTATACTTACTCAGTAGTAGTACCTCAGGTATTTCATTTTCTGAAATGGAGCCTCAGAAGCTTTATGGACACTTACATGGTGTGCTGCCACAATGTTTGTTATGCTGCCATACACTGCACACACAACCTGGCAGTTCAGGGATGCCACCCCTTTCTATTGATGTATCTGTTTGCTTCTGGATGCACAGGGGTATTAATGGAAAACTCCATCCTAGCACTAAAACAACTGTTTTTTTCACTCTGTCTTTGTTTCCTAAACTATCTTAACATGCCAAAATCACTCTAAGTGCTTTATGTGTAATTTTAGCCTGTTTTCCACAACATGGCTACCAATGGGGCTTGATATATTAACATGCTCTTGTTCTTCTTCAACCCTTTCTCTTTCCCATAATGCACTTCGTCTACTTTGTATGACTCATGCCAGACATAAGGAAGCAACTGTGAATCCCCATGCTATTGACATATAATGGGATTTGTGTGAGTCACTGTCATCTTCTACACCTTCTGTAAAAGGACTGCTTATTTTCTGTCTCTAATCACCCTCATTTATGTTTGTCTCAAAGCTTGTTTTATACTATACTTAGAAGTTATCCAGTTACAGCCATAAAAGTAGCTAAATTGCAGACCTTTGTTCAGGCTTTTCTTTTGTAGTCCAAGAGGAATTGACAGTTCCCTCCCCCACACTACTACAGTGGTGTTAAAACTGTCACTGCATTGAGAGACTTGCAGAATCAAGTGTAATTGACAGCTCATAATGGAAAGGAAGGGACTTCCAATATAAACCTCTTCTCTTCTGCCTACAGTAGGAAGATTTATTTATTTGTTTCAATAGTTTCATTACTTTTTTCTGGGTGGAAGTAGCAGAAGCTGTTTCATTATTTTGGTGTGTTTTATTACTAGGAAGAATTGATTTATCCTTTACTATATCTACCACACAATATTACTGTAACTTAGGCTTGAGTAACTATTTCTTTCTGAGGAACAGCTGTCTTGTGGCATGTTTTTTCTGTAATTTCCTGACATTCTAGTCACCTCCAGATGTGTTAAATTACAGCAAAACACTAAATTTGCAAACCTGACTCCATGATACTGACACAGTAAAATAATGTAGTGAAAAATATCTATATTCCACAGTCCATGCAGTGTAACATTTTTTTTTTCAGGGGAGAGGAGTGGGTACTGAATATTTTAGGAAATTCTATATCACTTGCATTAGTCATGTAACTAATGCATTCTTTTTGAACTTACTGTGCTGTTCTCAAATTCAACAGTAAAGTATTAAGCAATTTTCTATTCCTTGCCATAGCATCAGTAATTTCTCTTTGAGGCACTCTTGCCTTTGTGCATTTTTTTCAATTATAATGTTATTCCGCTCATCTACTGATTTGTTAGTGTGCAAAAGAAACATGATTCTACAAAAGAGAGTCATTCATAATGTCATATTACAACTTATGCTATGGTCTCTCCAAAACTAAGAAAGAAACGTGTGCAATTTGCAGGAAACGGCACTTGGGAGAGTTACAATCTTCAGTAAACTGATGAGTGCAGCATCCCATTACAGTTCTACTAACTCAACTTGTGATGTCAGGCAGTAAGCACACAGGACTAAACTTTTATTTAGAGTATCAGGAGTAAAGAATGTCAAATTTTCCTTCATAATTTCCTTGTCTAACTTTGTACGAGTCACTTTACCAGGACGTGCTGTGTGGCATTTGGGAGTATTGCACATCTTACTCAAAGTTCTCCTGAATGGTGCAGGCAGACATCTACACTCATACTTCATAAAACGCACAAAGACGAGTGCCTCAAAGAGAAATTACTGATGCTAGGGCAAGGAATAGAGAACTGCTTAACAGTTTGCCATGGAATTTGAGAACAGCACAGTAAGTTCAAAAATAATGCATTAGTTATATGACTAATGCAAGTGATATAGAATTTCCTAAAATATTCGGTACCCACTCCCCTTCCCTGAAAAAATGAAAAAAAATAGTTGCACTGCACAGACTGAGGAATATCATTTTCAGTGCATTATTTTACTGTGCCAGTATCATAGTCAGATTTGTCAAATTAGTGTTTTGCTGTAATTTAACAATTCTGGAGATGACTAAAATGTCAGGAAATTACAGAAAAAAATATGCCACAAGACAGCTGTTCCACAGAAAGAAATGCAAACCTAAGTTACAGTAATATTGTGTTATAGATAGAGTAAGGGGTAAATCAATTGTTACTAGTAATAAAATAAACCAAAATAATCAAGCAGTTTCTGCTACTTGTACCCAGAAAAAAATAAACTATTAAAATAAATCTTCCTACTGCAGGCAGAGGGAAAGAGATTTATATTAGAAGTCCCTTCATTTCCATTATGAGCTGTCAATTGAGTTTGATTCTGCAAGGGGTCTTTCAGTGCAGTGACAGATTTAACACCTCTGCAGTAGTGTGGAGGGAGGGGACTGTCAATTCCTCTTGGACTGCAAAAGAAAACCCTGAACAAAGGTCTGCAATTTAGCTACCTTTCTGGCTGTAGCTGGATAACTTCTAAGTATAGTGTAAAACAAACCACAGAATGGAAGAAACGAGTGCCTCAATAAAACCAACTTGACAAAACCAAAAAATAAAAGCACCAGGAGCTACGAGCCACAGGAACAGACTTTATTGAATCCAAGCACTAAAATCCACAAAGAAACGCTGAACTACTTCTCCGCGTTTTTCGTCATAACTATAACTTCATCAGCATACTAGATAAATTCAAACTGTTATTTTATATAATATTGTGACAAAACCTAACCAACCAGTGCATCCGTTTAATTACATCAATTCCTTTCAGAGTAATTTGGGTAATTAGTTTCTTATATACAACAATATGAATGCCTCTATATAAGACTCACAATGTAATAATACATCAATTTCTTCCTAAACATCTTATTTGAAAAAAATGTTTAAAAATGTTTAAAAAACACCATCTTTAAAAGAAAGATTTTCTAAAATAAATGTTACCACAATAAAGTAATATCAGAACATTTAGTTATTCAGGGGAGTTACGCTCAGCTTCGTTTGAATCTAGTAACAAGTTCAGGGACTCAATGAGTGAAAATAACTAGATGGGTATTAATCATCATTGACATCTTATTTGAATCAGTGCTTTTGAAAACAATAGTTTGAAATTCACTGCTATAGGAATGTATAAACACCTTGTTTAGATCAAGTCATTTAGTTAATAAAAAAGCTTTGCTAAGCTTCGTTTAAAAAATAAAACCAAAATCCGGGACCCAGTAGGAGAGATAGCTATATAGCTAAATAGTACCATCTAGTGGCGCTTTATCAGAATTACATGCTTTTCTAATAGGATCGCAGAACTCTAATAATATAAAATTCTTCATATTGTAAAAACATCATCTCCCTCTAAGCATATATGTATTCCTAAAATTTGTACTAAATATATTAAAAATCTTAAGAAAATCTTAAGATATATATATATATATATATATATATATATATATATATATATATATATATATATATAAATTAATTTTACCATATAATTAATGGAAAGCTTGATTCATATTCTAACTATTTAATTCCAAAAGGAATCATAAAAACAGTATAAATACATTATACATAGTACATTTCTAAAATTATTTATAAAAAATAATAAACATTTTTTGAAACCCAATATATTAAGATCATAAATTAATATGTGAATGTATATAAATGACTCCACCAATAACTGTTGGTGTAAATAATCAATATTTCTATTAGTTAATAAGGCTACTCCTATGAACAAATTTAGGACAAGCCTACATGCTACCACTCATCTCCATTGTTAATGTTCCTCTAAAACCAAATATATTACTTAAAACTTTTAAAATATATCAAATAGTATGTTTTTTAAAAATATATATATATATAAAAAATATATAAATAAATAAGTGAATATATTTAAGTATATATTATAGTCAATGCTATATAAAATCTGTTTCATACTCTAGCTGCTCTTAATTTTAATATAGGAACCATAGAGACGTGTTCATTTAATCCTAGCTTTTTGTTAGCTTCTAATACTAGCTGCCAATATAATTCTCTAACTTCTATTCTATTTTCCCAATCACCTCCTCTGATTTCTTGTGGAATTACGTCTATTACAAAAAACAAGAACATAGCTTGTTTACAGTCTATTGTATGCTTATAAAGTGCATTATTAATATCTTTTTTGCTAATATCATATATGTGCTCATATATTCGTCTTTTAAATACCCTTTCAGTTTTCCCTACATAGAATGAATTACATGTTTGGCATTCTGCTAAATAGACTAGTCCTTTTGTATCACAATTGGCATAAGTATTACTACTAAGTAATCTCTTTCTAGCCTTAAGATAATAATTATCTTTACTGAGTACATATTTGCATTGTTTGCACCTACCACATTTAAAAGTGCTTTTTTTCCTATGACTAATTATCTTATCTCTAGACTTATTTTCTATTAAGTTTTTAATATTCCTGTCTCTTCTAAAACTAAATCTAATGGGTTGTTTGAATATTGTAGTCAAGTCTGAAAATTCAGCGAACATTTCCCAATTTTTATTCACTATTTGTTTAATAAGAGCAGATTCATAATTATAATTCATAATATAGGCCCCGTTATATTTACCTTTATTATTTTCTAATTTATCATTTACTTTAATATTATTTATAGTTTGTATATCTGTTTGAGGCCCCTTTCCTAACAGGGGAATAAAATCTCTTTCCCTTCTTATTTTTACCTCGTCCATGACGTCTTCTATTAAGTTGATAGGATATTTTCTCTCTACAAACATTCCTTTTAAATTTTTACATTCTTCCTCAAATATTTTTTGAATGGTAGTCATTCTTGACACCCTAATAAATTGTCCCTTAACAAGGTTTCCTTTTTGCTTATAAGGGTGGGAACTGGTATAGTATAAATAAGAATTAGAAAATGCTTCCTTTCTAAATATTTTGGACTCAAATTTGTTTTCTTGCTGATTTTAATATATCATTATATCTAAATAGTCTAACTTATCTTTATTAATTTTGTAGGTAAATTTTAGAAAATCTGTAGAATTATTGATAAGTTTAATAAATTATTATATTTGTTCCTCTGATTCAACCAAAAAGAAACACAAATCATCTAGGTATCGCTTATAAAAATTGTAATATGTAATATATGGTGATCCACTAAGATAATTATTTTCCCATATATTTAATACAATATTTGCAAATCTGGGGGGCACAACTGAACCCCATAGCAACCCATTTTATCTGTCTGAAGAATTCTTCTTTAAATACTACAAAATTATATAGCAATACTAATTCTAAAATTTCCATAATGGCTCTCAGTTCCTTCCAATTAAATTTTTTTGTGTCTAATAAGGCTTCTAGGAACCACTCCATTCCTATTTTATATGGAATAACTGAGAATAAGTCTATTATATCCACTGTAAGAAAAATAATATAATTTTTCTACAACTGCTTATTTACACTTTTTAGTAAGTCCCATGAATCTTTGAGGTAACCTTCTTTATTCATTCCTACATCTTTGATTTTTTTCATCTACAAATTTGGCTAGTGGATATGTTTTAGATCCACTAGCTGAAACTATAGGCCTGATAGGAGGGTTATTCACATCTTTATGTACTTTCATAGTACAAAAAATAACTGGTATTAGTGGTTTCTCCACAAATAAATATTCAAATTCCTGTTTATTGATTAGACCATCCCTCAAAAGTTCATTCAGAGCTAAATCTATTTTGGAATAAGCAATATTAATTTCATTAATGGATACTTCTTCATACCTGTCTTCATTTCTTAGTAATTCTTCCATTTTAGTATTATATGTAATATTGTCCATTATAACTATTCCACCTCCCTTATCACGCCTAGAGATCCTAATATTTTTGTCTCCTCTAAGTGCATTAAATAATTGTCTTTCTTGCCACATAAGATTCGGTCTCATCTTTGTTTTTTCCAATTCTTAAATATAACCGACAGTTATCAAAAACCAAGAACAAAAACAATCCACGACCAAGCAGGCAGCCAAATAATCCTCCTCTTTATTGTGATACGAAAAACAAACTTCTCACTTTGGATAAAAACGGTAAATCAAGCGCTTTCGCCTGATAAATATCAGGCTTTATTAAGACAACATATAGTGGATGTGCCTACATTTAAATACTGTTAACAATAAAAACCTTAATTAGATAATGGTAATTATACAACCGGAAATCACCTTTTAAAGTGCTAGTGCTTCAAGTACTATTATGCAGTCATGTTACCAAACTGATACAAAACGCGTATTTGCGTTAAATAAAAAATTGAACTGTATGATAATCCATCGACAAACTTTGAATTAAAAAAACTAAAACTTTGTGCAAATCAATTTATATTAAATAAAATAGAAAAAATATTAAATAATTCATGCACTTCTGCAGTTTATGTTCAAGCCGAACTGTCAGAGCCCTCTGTATATAAAACAGAAAACTGGCAGAATTGTAAAGAACTCCGCTACCCTGTTCAACAAGACGAATACTTTAAAATTCATAAGCATCTTTAAAATACCATAAAAAATATTGGAAGGTGGTTGTGCAAACTTCGTGTATAACAAACCATGAAATTTTGACATGTAGTGATAAACACAAAATGTTTATAAAAAATGAACTATCAAGCATAAAACGAAAGTATACATAAACAGGGTGTAAGGAATGCAAAAATTAATTGAACACCTGAGCGCCTTTACCTTAATAAAAATGTAGTATATAGTGTAGTAAAAGGCTGATCTTTGATTTTAACAAACGCCACCAACAAAAAACTACACCACTAAACTAGTTAACATGAAAAGTAGCCAAAATCTCATGTGTAAAATATATAAGTACCTATTTAAAATACACTGTTGAACTAAAATACCTCTATTAATTTCAATATATCACAATATCACTGTAATGTATAATATTAATTAGTAATAAATCTGTAATAAATATGTAAATAGGTAAATAAATAAATAAATAAATATATTAAAAATAAATTAATCTAAAATGTAGAATACTTAAAATGTGTACCTATATGTGCCCAGAAGTAACAACTACTATAACCTGGCTCGTCTAATTTTTAACACACTTTTGATGCTGATTGCGTCATTCATTCCTGGGGGTTTTGTGGCATTTAACCTGATCTGCCAAAGTAATTCCTTGTACTCTACAGAAGCCTCCCATTCTCCACCTCTGGGATTCTGTGGTACCTGTTCTAGGATGAGAAACTTCAAAGACATCGTGGGACAAACTAGCGAGTGCTTGTAAAATGCGTTTGATTCTTTTTTACTGTTAATCTCATAAAGGTGTTCATAAACTCTTTTACGCAGAGTTCTTTCTGTCTTTCCTACATAGAATCCATGACAGCTTACACAAAAACCCAAATATACTGAACCTTTTGTGGCACAGTTGTAGTAATCAGTAGGAGCAACTCTAAAATTTCTAGAAGCAATGTAATAATTGCTGTCATTATAAATGTAATTACATTGTCTACAAGCTCCGCATTTGTATGTTCCCACTTTAGATTTGTGAATGAGGGAAGTCTTAATGTCATGTCTCTCAAACAAACCTTTTAGGTTGATATTTCTGCTACTAACAAAATTAGGCTGTGTTGCTGTTAAAATCCTAATATCTTCATTAGATTTTAAGATCGGCCAATATTTTAAAATCAAACCTCTAAATTTTACTGGATCACTGTTAAAAGTATGAACAAATGTACTATGAGAATCTTTTTCTTTTTTGGTGTTCACATCTGCAGTAACATTAGGGCCCTTACCTAACAATGGTGTAAATCTGCTTGATATTAATTTATTTACTTCATCAAGAACTTTTTCAAATAACCATTTGGGATAATTTCTTTCCAAAAACATGTTTTCTAAGACTTTTGCTTCTTTTAAAAATAATTCTGTAGTGCTACACATCCTCGCTGCTCTAATTAATTGACCTTTCAGAATTCCTCTCTTTTGTGTTGTAGGATGCCCACTATCAAAGTGGAGATATGAGTTTGAAAAGGAAGGCTTCCTATAAATAGTTGATTCGAAGCTTCCTGTGTGCAAATTCTTCACTAACAAAACATCCAAATAATTAACTGTAGTCTCACTAATTTTGTGTGTAAATTTTAAAAAATTCGTTGTCTCGTTAATATATTCAAAAAAATACTTAAATTCTTGAAGTGAACCATTCCAGAAAACACAAATATCATCCAAAAAACGTTGATAATGAGCAATATTTTTGGCCCAAGCAGAATTAAACACATATTTCAATTCCCACATGTGCAACACAATGTTGGCATACGCCGAGGCACATGGGGTGCCCATTGCCACACCTTTCATTTGCTTAAATAGTTCACCATTAAAAAATATATAGTTGTTGTTTAAAATCAATTCCATGAATTCAACCATCAATCTATTAATATTTGCATTAAATTCCCCTGTCATCACCAAAAATTCATTGAATAACTCTAGACCTTCCAGGTGTGGGATACTAGGAAAGAGTTCAACAACATCTATGGTTACTAGATATTTAGTTTGTTCATATAATTCTGTTTTAACATTTTTTTAAAAACTCCCAAGAGTCTTTACATATAAACTTTAAAGATTTAACAGTTTTTTTCAAAGAAATGTTAATAAATTTGCCAAGAGGCTCTGTAATACCCCCACCCCCGGCCACGATCGGCCTAAACTTCAAAGGGTCCAATCCTTTGTGCACCTTGGGGATTTTTTTCCAATTCGTTCCTAAGTTCTTTTTCTACTACCCCTTCAAAGTTTTTAAGTTGGGGGTGTATTATAGGATTGGCTATACTTTTCTTTCTGAAAGGTTTACTTTTGTTCATGTTAATAAAGTTGTCACAGACATTATTTTGAAATATTAACTCAAAATGTTTCTTTCTAATAAACAATTTAAGATCTATTAGAATTTGACTAATATCACTTTTTATAGTAGGTACAAATTTAAGTCCTTTCATAAATAAAGTGCCATTCATTTATTTCAATATAACTATAATTAAAAATATTAAAATTCTGATATCTATATATATTGTCATTAATAATCTCTAGTTCATTATTAATTTATTTAGTTTTATATTCACCAGTACATTTATTCTTTACCTGTTGTGTTCTGTTGTAGGTTTGTTCCATATTCTCTCTGAGCATCTCGGTAAAGGAAAATCCAAAGGGTCATTTAAAGCATAAGTTTGGTTTTCACTTTCCCTTATGACTTGTTCATTACTCCTAAAATTATTGTCATTCATAAAGTGTACCTTAGTATGTGTATAATTGTACTTCCTAGTATCCCATTTATTAGTGTTATTACTATTATAAGTATGATTATAGGTTTCAAAGTCTTCTTGTATATTTCTATCATTTCTCTCCCATCTATCCAGATTGTTTTCTCTGTATTCACCATCATAACTTGCCTTGATTTTGGTTTTAGGGTAACATTTCTTTTCTTTATATTCATTAATATCTCTCTCTATTTTCTTAGCTTTCCTTCTAGAATTAATATAGCATTTTTCATCCACTTTCTTTTTAATATTATAATATTTGACTTTTTCCATTTCTACTGTAAATAACAAATCATTTAAAATGTTCTCATTCACTTCTTCTATTTTATTATATATCTCACTCATATCAATTTCATTGTCCCTGATAATAATTCTCCTGATTCCAAAACCACATTCATCAAATACTTTTTTATAATCAGTTAAACTACTTTATTTGGTATTATTATGGTATTTAAATACTCTTAGCCCTTTGGGCACTATACCCAGACATAAGCATTTCCTTAAATATTCATTATCAATATGCTTTGTTTTATACTTTAACATCAGCTCATACAAATGGGTAACATTGTCATTATAAGTGTTAACTTTTCCATGTCTCTTTTTATGTGAACTTTTCTCATTAAAAGAATCAAGTTCTTTCAACCAGTCTTGCCATACAAATTAATTAAATTGCATAGCATTTTGGTTACCTGCATTAGTATCTGCAGTAATCAATTGCATTTGATTTTGCAAGGGGTCTTTCAGTGCAGTGACAGTTTTAACACCTCTGCAGTAGTGTGGAGGGAGGGGACTGTCAATTCCTCTTGGACTGCAAATGAAAACCCTGAACAAAGGTCTGCAATTTAGCTACTTTTCTGGCTGTAGCTGGATAACTTCTAATTATAGTGTAAAACAAGCTCTGAGCCAAACATAAAGGAGGGTGATTAGAGACAAAAAAGAAGCAATCCTTTCACAGAAGGTGAAGATGACTGTGACTCACACAAATTCCATTATATATCAATGGAATGGGAATTCACAGTTACTTCTATATGTTTGGCATGAGTCATACAAAGCAGACTTGAAATATGTTATGGGAAAGAGAAAGAGTTGAGGAAGAACAAGATCACATTAATACATCAAGCCCCATTGGTAGCCATGTTGGGGAAAACAGGCTAAAATTATAAATAAAGCAATTAGAGTGATTTTGATGTGTTACAATAGGTCAGGAAGCAAAGATAGAATGAAAAAAAAATTTTTTTTTTAGTTCTAGGGTAGAGTTTTCCTTTAATATGGATGTGGGTACAGTCTATTGGACTAAGTACATGTGGGAAGCTTGTGAGGTTATAGAATTGATGTATAATAGTTCTCCGCTCCATGAAGATAGATGGAAAGTGTATGCATTCATCTACCTTGATGTACATTGCTGCCTGAAATTTGACAGGATATGACTGGCAGCTGTCTGTGACACTTCTACAGCATCCCCGTCTGTCTTTGGAATGTCGTAGATACCAGCACACCTAGGCTCAGATACACTTTTGTTTTGAGAGGGATGGGGTTGCCTCACAATGTCCGCACACACGCATGTGTGGGGGTACACATGTTACACACAGCCTGTACCAGCTGTCTGTCTAGACAGTATCTGTCAGTTGGCTAAGTTGCTGCCTTGCTCTCTGTCTAGCTGGCTGCCTTCTATTATGCACAATCACATTCCCATCCATGCCTTGTAGTATAGCAACCTGTCGCAGTTCATTCACTGCAGGTAGCATTTTTTTTTGTCAGTATTATTACAGATTCCATTGGATTCTGTGGGAATAGCTTCTGTTTCTTGAGTTGTAGTATGACATTCACCCACAATTTCAGAAACAGAGTAAATGTTGCAGTTTGTTACATTTAAGTTGTATTGGGTGAGCATGATGTATTTTGGAATCCAATAAGCATGCACAGAATCTGTAATTATCCTACTCTGAATCATTACAAGTGCTTGCAGTGTACCTTCTAAAATCACATCCACGGCTAGTGCATTAAAGTCTTCCCTTGGCATGCTGCTCTCATCAAACTATGATGTCTCATCAGACCATTTACAATCAGATACAATTAACAACTTATAAGAACTATTCAAAATACAAAGTAACCAATGAAAGCTCATTTATGCAACTATCTGGATTTCAGAATGAGTTTTGAAGACACAGTGTCATTAATATTGAATCCTTTGTCTGATTGTAATGTAAAAATCCACCTAACTTCTAAGGCTTCTGTCCTATTTTTACTGTCCTTCAAATGTTTACCAATAGGTACAAATTGTATTACCTGAAAAGTAAATGCATGACAATTAACATTTGAGCTGATGTGTTTAGCTAATGCATTCATTTGCACATTTCCTCATATTTCACTAAGGTGCTCCCATATTCTTTCTCTTAGGGTTCTGTTGGTTTAACCAACATAATAAGCTGGGCAATCTCTGCACTTAGCTAAATAAATTACATTCTTACTGGCACAGTCTGCTTATAAAGAGAATTTCTATTCTTTTTTGTAGTAGGATGTATGAATGCATTTCCATTCTCAATATATGGGCAAACTGTGCAAGATCTACAGCTTAAGGTTCCTTCTCTTTGAGATTTAACTGTGTTGGTGTGAATGTGTTCATAACATAACCTACATTTCAATGTTTTCCTATTCTTAAAGCTAAAAGGCAGAGTATTTCCCACTAAATTTTGTATCCTCTCATTTGCTGTTAAATGTGCCAGTTATTCTTCATAATATTACATATGTTGGCCACATCTGATGAGAAAGATAAACATACCCTAACATTGTTGAATGATGTAGTGTTATGAAAGTTGGTGGAAGAGATATGCACACTAGTATTCTCACTTGAAAAATAGGGACGTCCTTTGTTATATCTATCTACTCCCTCAGAAGTTAGATTCCCCCATATAATCACTCATCTTATAATTCCTCACCATTAATCTTTCCTTAAAGAACACCAATGTGTCCCTAAACATATCATCATCACTAGTCAGTCGATAGAGGCATGTGGGTTAACATTTCACAATATTCTTGAAAGTGTAACCTGGGTGCATACTGGTTCTCTCGACCAATATTATTTTTCGTACAAGATTCCCTATATAATTGGCTAGTAACTGATCCATATTTCCTTTGTACTAACTTAACATCTAAAAAAGTATTCATATCATGTGAATATTCCATAAAAAATGTAAAAAAGAGGTAGTGGAATGCAAGTAGCGTAAAAAAATAATTCAATTCATTAGGGCTACATGTCCAAATAATACATATGTCATCTACAAATCATTTATAATATCTAATAAAGTGACTAAAAGTAGAACAGTTAAGGATATATTCTTACCCCAGTGTGCCATCACCAAGTTTACATAGGAGTTGGCACATGGGGTACTCATGACCACTCCTGGTATTTGCATCTAATAGCGATTCTTGAACACAAAATCATTGTTTTCTAATATCAATTCTAAAAGACTGGTAATCAAGAAAATGGCTTTAGATGAATAGCTGCTGTGTGTTCTCCGGTAATTCCTCACAAATTCAAGACCTATATCATTGGGAATGGTGGTAAAAAGTAAATTAACATCTAATGATACAAAACGATATTCCTCCTGTTGGCCCTCATTAGACTGACACTCATAGAGGTCAAAAAAATCTTTGGTATCATGCAAAACTATAGGGGACAAATCTAGTTTAAGTTTTAACCATTTTTCTACATAGATACATCATTCAACAATGTTAGGGTATACGTATCTTTCTTATCAGATGTGGCCAATATATGTAATATTATGAAGAATAACTGGCGCATTTTAACAGTGAATGAGAGGATACAAAATTTAGTGGGACCTGCTCCATCTTTAGCTTTAAAAACAGAAAAGCATTGAAATGTAGGTTATGTTATGAACACAATCACACCAACACAGTTAAGTCTCAAAGAGAAGGAACTTTCAGCTGTAATTCTTGCACAGTTTGTCCTTGTACTGACAATGGAAATGTTTTGAAACATCCTACTATGAGAAAGGAATACAAATGCTCTTTATATGCAGACTGTGCCAGTAAGAATTGAATTTATTTAGCTAGGTGCAGAGATTGTCCAGAACCCTAACCATTTCTTAGTGAAATATGAAGTAATGTGCAAACTAATGCATTAGCCAGACACATCAGCTCAAATGTTAATTGCCATGCATTTATTTTTCAGGTAGTACAATTTGTACCTATCGGTAAACATTGGGGGACATTCGGACAAAGGATTTGGTATTAATGACATTGTGTCTTTAAAATCCATTTTGAAATCTAGATGCTTACGTAAATGAGCATTCATTGGTTACTTTGTATTTTGAATAGTTTTTTATAAGTTGTTACATTGTACCTGGTTGTAAATGGTCTGCTGAAGCATCATAGTTTGATGTGAAAGTGTTAACCAAACCCTAAATTTTGCATTTTTTATTTTTGTTTTATTGTTTGTTTTTTTAAGTGTTTTATTAAAGTTTACATGTGTTTGTACAATTCAGTTGTGTTCCAGTCTGCTTCATATACATTTGGATTTTATACTTTGGAGCTGAGAATCAGTTAACCCACTTTGGACATTGTTTTTGGACGTTCATAAATATTGACTCACCATTTGCACACCTTGGTCATTCCATATGTATGCATACCCCTTGTTGAGCCCTGAGTCAATTCAGTAGA
>NC_056729.1:152794485-152939146 GCF_019279795.1 Protopterus annectens | reverse complement strand
GTAGGATCAGAATGTGAGATGAAGAACATCTGTAAGTTGCTGTATAAAGCTGACTTTGCAATTCCAGCCAACCTAGTAGTTTGAGATTCTGGCAGTGATGGGTTCTAAATGGGGATCCAGTGGCAAATCTGGCTATGTTATTATAAGATGTTGCCAATTTATTGATATTGCTTTTGGAGAGGTTTGTATAAACAATCTCTTTCCTGCCTTACTATGCAATGGTCACTTCAGGCCAAATAAGGTGGAAAAAAGATAACCAATGAAGCCACATTCTGGTCGGGCAAATGCCTACCCTTGCGAGTAAATTTAACAGGGCTGTTTGGCAGAGTGACGTTTGGACAGTGGGAAGATGCATTGAAGAGGTAGTGGTGGAAAAGGGAGGTCATCCATCATCTGCAAGCTGTGAAAGAGGCTGTGAGTTGGTCTGGGTTGTAAAAGGTCAGGTCAGCAGTACAAAGAAAAGCAACTTAATTATGAAAGGTGAACTGACCCAAAAGCTTAACAAAGGTACTGGTATTTTATCTTATGCATTTAGTTAATGTTTAGTTATTTTTGTGAAAGGTGCATGAAAAGTAACCCATTCTGACTTACCACATATACTAACCACAGGTGAATAAAAACTTGTACCACAGCTACAGTGTTAAAATCATCTGCATGGTCAGAGGTGCTGAAGATGATTTCCCACATGTAAATATTGAAGACCTGCTTCTTTTTCTTCTTAATTAAGACATGCAACAGTTAATTGCAAAGCGGTACACTTTACCAGACAGGCTCCGTGGTGCTACGGGATGATGCGTTGTCCATCAGATGAGTCTAGATGATAAGCAGCTCAGTTACTGAAGGAGGCTGGGGTAAGAGTAAGCAGTAGACACCGGATCACCCTTTCTGGGAGAAGGAAGGCAATCAATCACTGCCACTGAAAAGAAAGGTGCACTGCACACGGCAGATGGACTCTCAATCCACGTCTGCGTGGTAGCTGTCATGGGGTGTATGCAGCAATGTGCACACACAACAGAAGGGCACTGCAGACACTCACACCTGACAGTCTGCATGTCAGCCAACAATGACAAAATAAGAAAAACCCTAATGGCGCAATGGATGATGGTCTCTAGCAACCATCTCATTTTCCACAGGAAAAAGAATGAGCTGACTATTTGCAAATCACTGGAAGGTTAAAAAAAAAACAAACAAAAAAAAACAAACAAAAAAAGCAGCATCCAATTACTTTGTCTGTGAAAATAATTACAAATGAAAATAAAACTGAATAAATGTCAAGTGCATACATGATCATTTAAGCTTGGTAAACAAAAGTAACATTTAAAGCTATGTTTCATGAAAACAAAAAGAAACTGTCCCTCTTCATAGCCACACAATTTCATAAATTTGGATGACGTTACATTAATGAATTAGCCACACAAGCTGAAAAGCCAACAAAGATGATAGTAGACTGCCCTATTGCTGAAAATGGTAGTAAAGAACTACTGGAACTCTAATGATATAAATATTGATGACACCAAATGAAAAGCCTCAATCTAAACAACTGAGTGAAGATCTTATTATTTAAAAAATACTAATTTGAAATTGCATAAATACAATCGGAATATATTTCATAGTGGAACCAGCCAATCTGAGTTTTACAGTTTCAGAAATGTTTACTAAGTGGTTGCTTTAAGAAGTCTTCATCAAATACCAATAAAAAGGTACTTAAGCACTGTACTGGTTTTAAAATTACAGTATTTTATTCCTGTGCACCAATATATTCCCGCCCACTTTCATCATTAGAGTACCCATGTCCCTGAGACATCTAACAACGTATCTTTAAAAATAGTAGAAAGCAGCTGTAAATCCAGTACTGAGGAAACAAAGTCCACTGGTTCAGCCGATAAGTTTTACGACCTACTATCTCTCAAGAAGTCTGATAGCTATAACCCATGATATTTTACTTTTTTAAATATATAACTTCTAAAGAAAGATCAAAGCAAGCAAAAAAAAGCCCAAAGCGTTAACTGTGTGGTGTGAAATAAATCCAAAATAAATGATAAAAAAAGCACACACACAAAAACACTACTAAATAAAACCACTACATATAAAAATAAACTTAACAGTAAAACTTTTAAGCACTTTCGCTATATAAAACAGCTTCTTCTGACCAAAGAAGCTATTTTATATAGCGAAAGCGCTTACCAGTTTTACTATTAAATATGTTTTTTACGTGATGGTTTTATTCCGTTGCGTTTGTGTGCGTGCTTTATCATTTTTTTTTTTAAAGAAAGATACTGATCTTTTTAAAGGGAAGCTTGTTTCACAACCATGGAAGTGTACTGTCCATTTTAACAATCATTGCTTTTTAAAGTGATTACGTATTATGTTCTCCAATTATGTTTAAGCTCCCACTGTGGTGCACTCAAGAGGAAAGCTTTCAGACAGAACTGTGTTACACATTGCCTTACAGATCATGTAATTTGTAGGAAAAGTATTTCTGAAAAGTCAATCAAATCTAGGATTTTTTTTTCTGGCATGCCTTTTCCTGTTGCCTGCTTGAAGGCTATAAGCCTGCTTGAAGGCTATAAAACACAGCACTGTACTCAGTGGGACAGATCAACTAAGTTCAAAAGTTCAAGGATTCAAAATATCTGAAGATGACCCCCCCACACACACACACACACACACACACACAAACCACCACCTACGCCTGGTTGCTCTAGTTTCTACAGCAGACAGACCTCTTTCAGAAGCTTATCTTGAACCTACAGCACGTCAACATTTTCATGACATTCTTCGTAATGTCTTATTTCTGTCCCTTCCACAATCCTGGGCTGAATGATATTGCCATCCTTATCATGCACAATCTCTTTATAAAATGTTTTCATGTACCAAGACAAATTAAGGTTGATAATGCTAGAGGGGTGGTCATAATTAACACAACTACATATTTACTTACTGGGATACGTGAATATCCTGCACATTTTTTGTCAAATGTTGGTTGTGCATTACGTGGATATTACATAGATATTACCTGCTAAACTAAGTTGGCAGCATATTGTTTTGTATAAAATTTTGCACTGTAAATACTTTGTATGCTAAGTCAGTGCTACTGTTGACCTATGTATACAATAGATGTATCTGGTATCTATTTTTTCCTTTTAGGTCTTCACACCACAGAAAACAAACCTACAAAGTCTGCTGCTTGCAATGTCACATTAAACTGTGTACTATCAAGAAGCAATATCTAACAGCAGATGCAAATTACAGGCTTATTAAACATTGTAACTAACGTGGGGATAAGCATTTAACTTTTGCACAGTTTCTAAAATTATTGCTGGAATGAAGCTATATGCATGCTTGATGGAGCCTTTTTATCTAACATGATTGTACTGCATTTGATCTTATTACTAGGAAGCAGATTAGTAGCAGCAAGACAACTGGCGGTGCCTGTGCTAAAGCACGTTTAATTCCTATATGCACTGCAGTGATGCCAGGATAGATTAGCAGCAGTTGCAAGTGTTCCTGCCCTACAGCAAAAGGAAGGAGTTTCCTTCCAGGGTGTTGCACTTCTTGATTTAACCCAGTGATGCAACCTTGACGGCACATGTTCTTAACTGGCATTAAGGCAGCAAACCACATCTTCAGTATACCTCTCAACTGTACAGATTTTCGCAGAATGTCCAGATTTCTGCCTCATATTTTTGATCTGCTCCTCATAAAATTTGTGATTTTCTGGCAAGTGAATGGGATGATTTGAGGATTGAAGTCACTTGATAATGACATGCATTTGTGTTTCAGAACTCATCTGCTTCAGGAAAATGCATGCCAAGAAAAATCCTGATACTCTAGCAACTTTCTAAGTTTATAAGAGCAATATTTAAAATATGTCCCTATTTTGGGGCCTTTGTCCCACCATTGTTAGGCTTTGTCCAGACTTTTTTCGCCAAGGGGTTGAGAGGTATGCTTCAGTCATTTAATGATTCCCCTGGAAGTAATCATGGCACAGAATTAATGTCTCAGAACACAGACAAAGAAAGTATGGGCGTCTCCCTCTAACAGTAGTTATACAGCAGCAGCACAAGCATATTACAGAACAGCAAATGTTTCAGGAACTCATCAGTCACAAATGTGCTGCTTAGGGCAGGGCTGTGGTGCTGATCTGCAGATAGTAGTGAGTACAGCTTCTCCAAAGTGTACCGGATTAAGTCACCTACCATTACCCAAAGTACTGGCAGTTAAGCCCAACTCTGTAAGAAGCCCAACTCTGTAAGTAGCCCTGTGAAGTACTGTATGAATTCACTTAAAGGTCTCTCTACATTTAACAGCAGTTCACTATAACCTGATGCTGAGAACGACTGATGAAGTGACAGTAGAGGACACAGGAGAGTGTATCGCTACAGCATGATAAAACTATATCCCAGTAAATGGAATGCAGAGAAGGCCAACATGGAAGTGTTGGAGAACACTAACACTGGGGATACAGTCCCACTACCCCATTTAAAGTACACAAGCAAAGCACCATAATGAGCACATCCCTGAAAAATTAAATGTATGTGTAACACTGTGTTTTACACTGGCTCAGTCTATAGGTTCCTCAATACGTTACTTTTTTTATTTTATTCTTTCTTCTTTAACTGTACCACATTGCTCACCCCATTTTCTTCACTTGCAAACAATTTCATTATCTTGTGTGTGTACTTAATTCAATTTTTAAAGGCCATTTCTGACATCACTCATCTTCGTATGATGCATACTTAATGTGAAATGCTCCATAAAATTATCCAACAGACTGCATAACAAAGCCCACAATGGTGGCTCATGTTATGCCACAGTTTCCTGTTGCTGCTGCACAGCCTATAGTGCTACAGAAACTTCCTGAGGTAATTAGCATCTATATGGCATACAATCTATCTGCTGTCTGGTATACTCAACTACCAAACAGAAGTGTTGGTTTTCATTAATATGCCAAAATCCACATCTGACAAACCATCTTGCTCTCTGAATACCTTTAGTGCCTGTGTTGTGAAGCATCGTAACCTGTTTAATGTATGTACTGTGTATACTCTCCTCCTCTGATGCTACCCCTAAAGCAACCTTCTCCCCCCAAAAATCTAGCTTTATATAAAATTGTTACCACAAGAACTGCGATCTTGGCACCAATATGCTTGCACATCTTGCAAACCAAACTTGTACTATACAGACTAGAGATGCCAGTTCCACTGGCATAGAGGGATGAAGCCATGACAGTGACCCATGCAACCCTACTATGATCAACAGCCTTGCCCACCTGTTGGCGCTGGCCAGGATGAGTAGAGAAGTGGCTTGGCCTTCTCACTTCTCTTCAATGCGTGAGTCCAAGACATATGCCAGGGTTGCTTAGTCCTGTACTAGGATTCCTAGTGGAGATTGAATACCATGCAGAAGCACTGACTTTGAAAGGGGGAAGGCTGTCAAAGAATTATGACACTTGTAAAAAAGTGAGTGGCACACCCTCACAGATGCCCACTGCATGCTAGGCCATGGAGTTGTTTACTGGAATTCCTGAGAGGAAAATGGAGACAAGAAAACGACAGATGGTATCTATGCAAGGAGGAACACAGGTGTTAGGTTGCAGAGGGGAGGCTAACTTCCTTTTTTTTTGAAGGTGTATACAGCCTTGTGCTTTCAGGTTGGGAGTTCAAAATGTATTAGCTTTCTTGTTTCTTGAGCGTTTTTACTGAAGTAAAATGCAACATAGGTTTAGAGAGACATTAAAAGCAGCAACTGCACACAAAATTAGCTTGCAAGCGTTAATGTGCGCATTTAAGTTGCAAGTTGGAAACATACATTCTAAAGAGTTATCATGCAAAAGATAAGGAATTAACAGCTTCTTAGCAGAATGACATCCTTGTCAATTTCACTGTAGAAAGTCAATGAATGACATTGTTGGTAAAGACAAAAAGCAAACAGTACTAAACATATTACACGGAGGATGCAAAGAGCAATGTTACAGAATAGCTATATTGACAAAAAAGAGCATGTGAATTGAGCAAAAAAATACTTCAGTACAGATAATTAACAACCATGACAAAGGCAAAGAGGACACTAATTGCAAGAGGGGCTCCAACAGTGACAAGAGAGGAAAGACAGTAATGACAAGTGGGGTAATTAGGGTTTGCTGGCAGTGAAGGGGGATTTATTTGTTTTACTTAACTGTTTACCAGTAATGTCTGACTGGGCAGCAACCACTTTTCAGCACAGGCAGAAAAGCTCCACAATTAAATCAATTTTACACAGACAAAACATCATCAAATGAATGCAAGATTTTTAGATTACTTTTTTTGTGGATGGTACCTGCTATGGTTACTAGTTCTGTACATTATCTTAATGATACCATTTATTTTCTAAATTTACTTCTCAAATTAGTTAAAATTCAGCAAACTTTTTAGACACTACAATCTCGAAAGGAAGTGGAGGTTTTCCTCCAACATTTACCTTAAGCCCACATTTTCGAAGAGCTATCTACATTTTGACGGTCACCACCCTTTTTCCCGAAAGAAAAGTCTTGTTCGTGGGTGGTTCACATGTTTAGCTAGGATGATTTCAGACCAACCTACATTTAATTATGAAAGTCTAAAACTTGAGAACATGTTCCTTGAAAGGAACTATCCCACACCCTTTTAAAAACGTGTTACTGAACGTTTTTAGAGGATGGGGAACTAAATTTTTACCACTTCTGGGGATGGGTGAGACTTGTAAGGAGACTACAAATGCTATCAATGATTCCCCTGGAGCTTTTCCTTTATTGAGTAGACACCTAGCTGACTTGAAGCCTAAATACACTACAGCCATGACTGTACAACATGATAGAGGCTCTGAACGTGTAAAATGAATTGTTAATCAATTATGGTATATCATTACAAGTAATATGTACATTAAAAACATGGTTGGTATAGAACCAGTGTTTATTTACAAAAGAACTAACAGCATTAAAAACATTTAAGAGATCAAGCAGTCCAGACTATAGTACCAGGTTACAAAATGGCACCCAATTAGAGCAAGTAGATCCTTGAACTGGATGTAATAACTTTAAATAATTCCTTGCATAGTATTGTTCATCCTGCAAAATGTAGCTGTAACAGTAAACGAGTGGCCTACCTCATTTTGTGTACTGGGTGTTCAACGTTTTATGTTGGAAAAACAAAGTTTAAGAAACTAATTTATAAACGCACACAATGCTTTATATATAGACACTCGTTGGTTTGTACTAAATTTTCTTCAGTTTTCATTTACTATTTTGGAAAAAAAATAGCCCTGACATCAGAGGAGAAGGGATGGCAGGACAAACTTGAGCTTAGGGAACCTTACTGGCAATTAAACTTGGATGCCATCCTCCCCCCTTCTCCTGTTAAATAAAAGAAAGAAGGTATTTTTGTAAAGGTTTTAGAATACACTGCACTTACATTTTTTACCTGTATATTGGTTTATCTTAATGAACTTTTTTTGGTGTACTTTTAGCCATTATGTTTGCTTGACCAATCAACCAATTATGATGCAAGTAAAGCTTTAGTACTTAAAAATGTGTTCAAAAGTGCTCCGATTCTGAAGAAGTCCTGCTTTAAAAAGTTGGGTTGGGATGAAAAGCATGCTGAATTTGAATTCTTTGTGCTTAAATAAATAAATATTGAGGTGAATATATCCTGTGATTGTTACTGATTCTCAGCTGTTTTGTGGTACAGACTTCCTTTCTGGAGTCGGGGCCTAAGGATTCTTTTGGTGGAGTACGAATTTTTCTAGAGATATGTAAGAAAATTAAACGTTATGTACCCACTGTAACCAGGCATCTGTGTTGTCCATTTTCTTTCTTCCTCATCGAATGGATTACAGATCTGATCTTTGGATCCAACTCGGCTGCATACTTCAGACTTTGAACCCAACCTTTGAGCTACTCCCTCTACCCACAATGCTCTAGTCCATCCCAGCAAATCAGATTGAGTTTGCTACCAAAAACTAAGTTGTTAAAGGAAAGGATAGGTAACAGAATAGGGTTCAAACCCGGAACTACAAATTCCAACAAGAAAAAACATCAGGCCACTCCAGAAGATAATAGGAAGGGGAAGTTGAGGAAGAATGAAAATGGACAACACAGATGAATAGTTACGGTGAGTACATAACTTAAATCTGACGTCCTTTTCATTTTTCCTCAATAAATGGGACAGAGCCCCAGCTACATAAATTTTGGGTAGCCCTCAAGAAAGGATATTATGGAGAACTGCTGAACCAAAAGTGGCTCTACTTCTGGGTATTAAGTCCAGTTTGTAATGAGTAACAAAGGTATGAGCATTGGACCATGTGGCTCCTGCACACACATTAATGGAATTTTTTGACTAAAAGGCAGATGAAGTGGCCATGGATCTAACTGAGTGGGTCTTAGGCAGTCTTTGTAGGGAAATGTCTTGTTGGGAACAGATCCAAGAAAAAAAGTAAATGAAGAGGAAGGATGAAGGTAACCTGGACAAACTCTAAACATACAAGTAAAAAAAAAATGTCCACACTGGCATAAGAACTTAATACCTTAATTGTTAGGAAATACAGAAAATAATAAAAAAGGTTAAGCACTTTCACAGATGTCCCTTTTCTTCAGACCATCAACAAAAACTGGACTAAAACAATCCAACGCAGTATTTAAATACATGCTCATCCAATGAAAAACAAAAACACGTGACAAACCCAGAAGCAACAGAACTAGTGTTTCAAACCTCTCCAAGACAGGTTTTAAAGAAACACTATTAAGACCTGGATCAAAATTTGCTCTAAAATCAACAATCCATTGCAGTTCACAACATTCAGTTCTATAACATATATCACCTTCCCTGACACGGTCATTAATCAATTCTAAAACAAAAAATTTAAAACAATGACCATTACCTTTTAGAAGTTCTGGGAAGCTTTCACCATGTCGGCATTTTGATAATTTGTAAGTCTCTACATACAACTTTGTAGTAAATAGATGCAGGAAATGCAATTAGTTATCTATTTAGCTAATGTAACTTTATATACTGGATAACCCAGCTAACTTGTTAAAAAGCAGACAAACAGCTGGACTGAGTTTCTGATTTCTCTAGTTCTGTGTGAATAAAAATTTAATTGTCTATGCACATCCAGAAGCTGTAGCATGCATTCGCCTTTGTTTGAAAAATTTGGAAAGACTGGTAAATAGATAGTTTGGTTAATGTTAGATTCAGAAGTTACTTTAGGTAAAAAGGAAGGTTTAGTTGATAAAGTAATCCAGTCTTTATGAAAAATAATGTATGGAGTCTTTGATGAAAGAACCTGGAGTTCACAGATCCTTTTAGCAGAGGCGAAAGCCACTAAAAAGGCCATTTTCCAGGACAGATACCTTAAATAATTTTTTGCTGAAGGTTCAAAAAGTTTTCAACTCAAACCTTGAACTACTACTGTCAAATCCCAGGGAGGTGAAGGATCCTTTACTGGGGGGTCTAAGTAGCAAGGTGCTCTTTAAAAAAGCTTTACGTAACTTAGAAGCAGCCAAACAATATTTTTGTCCCCTGCATGGAAATTTGATATGGGTGCCAACTATGGTTTAACTGTGGAAAAACTAGCATCTTATAACGAAGAAAATCACTCTTTTGAGTGGAAATAACATCTAAATTGTCTAGATACAGTGAGGGCTTGCTCAGAAATTATACTGGCTATCAAAAAGCAAGTACTAAAAAAGGAAATCTGAAACAAATATAAAGCATTGAGCATTGTAAATGAAATAAAAGAATTTGACAGTGGGATCTTGAGAAAAGGTGCGCAAACTACATACAAATAAATGGGAATTGTGGGAATATTATATGCAGAAAAAGTTCTTCGGGAGTGAAACTTAAGGGAAGACAAGACCTGAGAAATTTCTGTAATGTCAGACAATGATATTAAAAAAAAAAAACCCTGTGTAATGCATTAAATTAATGGAAATGTTTAACATGGTTGGTTTTCTTATCTATAACTGTACGAGTACCAGTGCCACTGTTCAATGAATAAAGTTAAACATGTTAAAAAGAAAAAAAAAAGTGTGTTGGAAACATGAGACCATAGTGTTAAAATAAAATTAACCCGATTTCTGAAATCCCTAATTAGTCATCAGAGACGTGCTGGGTGCATGTCAAGGAATTTGCAGACATGTACATCAAAAACACTCTGAGGGCTAGGTTAAATAAGTTCAGATGTTTCTTTTTTCCTTCAATATGTATGAGCTTAGATATTCCATAGCATGCATATCAAATTACTGGACATTTTATCATACCTAGAAACAGATGTTTTATGCATTAAAAATGCATCAGAATCACTCTTACTTTTTTAGATTTTAATTTCCCAATCCTCAAAATATTGACTACCACACTGACTTGATTTTTTGTTTAAGATTCATTTTCCTCTGCTCATAAGTGAGTTTGGGTTTCAATAATAAGCTTAGACATCATAAATGAGCTTGTTTTCCTCCATTTAATTAGTGTCAATGCCAAGAGTCATTGGCTTTTTGGACGGTCTGTGTAAACAGTCAGTGCTTCTACTTAACTGAACTTGCTCTAAACTGTGTTTACTTTAAACTTGTAAGAGCCTATTTTGGTCAATTTACATTTTCCTCAAAACTAATGGGAAAACAGAAGGGGGTTTGATAAGTGTCCATAGCTTTAATTGTTAAAAACAAACCCCATCCCCTTCAACACAGCAGCAGGGTGTGAAAGTAGCTTTGCTTGTCACTTCAAAGAACTATTAATGTTAATGGCAGTAATCTGTAATTTTGAAACGACTGTTTTAAAAACATAAAAGCAACATCAATGTCCAAACATAAGAGCATTTACCAATACGTTTATGGAATGCTCTTACAGATTTCAACAGAAGCCGCGGTGGTGCAACAGTAGCATTGTCGCCTCACAGCAAGAGGTTCTCCCGTTCGATTCTCGGCTGGAGCGTCTCCTGCGTGAAGTCTGCATGTCCTCCCCGCGGTCGAGTGGACTTCTAAAGACATGCGTGAATGGGCGTGCCTTCATTGAAGGTTGGGCATCGAGCTGGCACCTCGGCACTGTAAAAATCTACTGCCAATCATTAGTTGACAGGAGTTCCGCTGTGGATATCCCAACCAGGAAAAGCCAAAAGAACAATTCTTTGTTGCAAACATTTTCACTTTAGCTTTTTACAGCACTTTACTAACACCAGCCAGACAACCTCAAGATGTAAAATTGTCAGTGCAGGTCAACTCAAAACAGTGCAGAAACTCTGCTGACTAGCCAATCACACACACACGCGCACACACACACCATAAGGAAAGACAAAAAAATACAGTTAAGATTTACTGCACTGAAGAGTAGAACTGTTCTTTAATTGACTTGCTTAGCCATTGGCCTGTGCAATACGACAAGGTAATGTTCTTAAACACAAACAGACTCTGCTTGCACTCAGTGTGGGGCAGATACAAGCATATCTGGAACGGCGATATGAAAAGGCCTGGGGGAAGCTAAGCACGTTTCCTTCCCATCTGTGTGTGCGAGACGGTGCATACACACACATATACATACATATATATATATATATATATATATATATATATATATATATGTGTGTGTGTGTGTGTGTGCGCGTGTATGTATGTATACATACACACACACAAAAGTGTGTATAGACACACACATACAGTGGATATAAAAAGTATACACACCCCTGTTAAAATGCCAGGTTTTTGCGAGACCACAATAAATAATTTCAAAACTTTTCCCACCTTTAATGTGACCTATAACCTGTACAGTTCAATTGAAAAATAAACAAATCTATTAGGGGAAAAAATATGAAAAACTTACAATACGCTGGTTGCATAAGTGTGCACACCCTTAAACTAAAACTTTTTGAAACACCTTTTAATTTAATTACAGCATTCTGTCTTCTTGGGTACACACCTGCCATCAATTAAAGTGATTCTGACAAACCCCAAATAAAGTTCAGCTGTCCTAGTAGGATTTTCCTGACATTTACTCAGTTGCCTGCTACAGCAAAGGCCATGGTTCGCAGAGATCTTACAAAGCATCAACGGTATCTCATTGTTTAAAGGCATCAGTCAGGAGAAGGCTACAAAAAAATTTCCACAGCATTAGACGTACCATGTAACACAGTGAAGACAGTCATCAAAAAGTGGATAAAATATGGGACAACAGTGACGTTGCAAAGAACTGGATATCCCTCCAAAACTGATGAAAAGACTAGATGAAAACTTTTCAGGGTGGCTGCCAAGAGACCTACAGCAACACTGAAGGAGCTGCAGGAATTTCTGGCAAGTACCAGTTGTGTACATCATGTGACAATCCCCCGAATTCTCCATATGGCTGGACTATGGGGTAGGGTTGCACGATGGAAGCCTTCTCTTACACAGAAAAACATCCAGGCCTGGCTAAAATTTGCAAAACAATACATCAATTCTCCCAAAAGCATGTGCGAAAATGTGTCTTTTTGACCACAATTCCAAAGGTACATTTGGCACAAAAAAGTACAGTTTTGTACCTACCATAAATGTAGATGTTCGAGTGCTCATACAGCTGTAGTCATAACAGATGGGTTATCCTGCCGTCAGGCGGGTCCTCGGTCGGCCGAATTCCAAAGTCTAGGTCCGGCGTCTGTTGTCGTCGCTTCTTCCCTGATGTCAGTGCGGCAGGGGTATAAGAGAGGCAGCCGATGCCATTTTCTTCAGTTTTTCTTGCCCCAGATGTCAGGTGCCCCCAGAAGGAAGGCAAACAATTTTATGCAAAAATGCAATGTTAATAAATCAAAAACAGTAGTTGCAAGCAAATACACCATAAAAGAATACCCCAAAAAGGTTATATGAAAAGTGTTTGTCATAAGGCCTGTCCTAAGAGGGGATGGAGGGAGGGAAACCTGGACTGCAGCTGTATGAGCACTCGAAAATCTAAATTTATGGTAGGTACAAAACTGTACTATGTTCATCGTGCATACAGCTGCAGTCATAACAGATAGGTAGAATCCCAAAGCTAAGCAAGGGTGGTAGGCACTAAGAGGAACTAGGAGAGGCTAGGATGCCCTGCAAGACTGCTCTGGCAAAGCCCGCTCTAGATTTTGAGTATAGTGGGAGGTGATAGTGCTTGGAGAAAGTGTGCACTGAACTCCAGGTGGCTGCTTCCAAAATGTCCTTGGTAGGGACCCCCCTGAGGAAGGCTGCAGAGGTAGCTGTGGCTCTGGTGGAGTGGGATCTGATGCATGCAGGCACAGTTTTTCCATGAAATGAGTAACAAAAGCGTATGCAGTGGGCTATCCGTTTTGAAACTGACTGTTTGGAAATAGCCTTTCCTTGAGCACCTGCAGCACAGGACACAGAGTTGTTCAGATTTTCTGAATGGCTTTGTCCTGTCTAAATAGTAACGAAGTTGTCTGTGAATGTCCAGGGAATGTAGTAGTCTTTCCCCTTTTTTTTTTGTGGATTAGGATAAAAGGTAGCTAAGTGGATAGTCTGATTCAAAGCTACACTGGATGCTACCTTTGGCATAAAGGTAGGGTTGGTTCGTTAAGGAAACTCTGTCCTGATGGAAAATGATGAATGGTTGCACAGCCATGAGGGCCTGTAGCTCCGAAACCCTGCGTGCTGAGGTGATAGCCAGAAGAAAGGCTGTTTTCCATGACAAGTACTGTAACTCTGTTGAAGAAGCTGGCTCGAAGGGAGGAAGGGTCAGCTTTTCCAATACGAAGTTGAGGTCCCAAGCAGGGACTGGTGGTTTTCTTGGGGGTTTTATATTCTTTGCCCCTCTGAGGAACTGCCTTAAGAGAGGATGAGAGAATAAAGGAGGATCTGTGTTGTATTGTGCAGAAATGGCTGAAGCATGGATCTTGATGGAGGAGAAGGAAAGTCCATTGTTTAACATCTCAGCTAGGTACTGTAAAATTTGAGGTATATTTATTACCCAAGGATTCTGTCCCTTTTCTTGACTTCAGGTACAAAATCGTTTCCATTTGGCGGAGTAGGCCTTTCTAGTAGAAGGTCTTCTGGCCTCCAAGATGACATCCTGCACCTCCTGGGAAGAGGAGAAACTGTTGGGAAATCAAGGAATCCTCCATGTGGCTAGATTTACAGTTTTGAGATGGCTGTGAAGGGTTTTGTAGTTGTGCTGGGACAACAGAAGAGGGACTAGAGGTAGGATCCAGGGTGGGGAATGTGTCAGGCTCTTCAGGAGCCGATACCAGTGTTGTCTTGGCCAGTCTGGAGCTATGAGAATCATTTTCGGCCTCTCTGCTCTGGCTTTTAATAGAACTTTGGGCAGCAGAGGAAGAGGCTGGAAGGCATAGACTGTCAATGTTGCCCAATTGAAGGAAAGTGCGTCCACTTTCCAGGCCTGTGGATGATAGGTCCTTGAACAAATTTTTTCAACTGGCAATTTCTGTGGGAAGCAAAGAGATCTATGTCTGGCTGTCCCCATGCCAGAGTTATCTTTGTGAAAACTTGAGGATGCAACTTCCATTCGTGTGGATCTGTCATATTTCTGCTTAGGTTGTCTGCCAGTGTGTTTTCCTTCCCTGGCAGGAATTGTGCCTGTAGTTGAATTTGCAATTCCAGTGCTGTGTTCCATAAGGTCATGGCTTGTCTGCACAGGGGGTATGAATGAGTTCCCCCGTTTATGTACCACATCACTGTGGTGTTGTCTGCCCTTATCAATAGCTGGCCTGGATGCAGTAGGTCTTTGAAGGTCATAATAGCCTTTTGCACGGCTAGCATTTCCTTTTGGTTGATGTGAAGGTGCTTCTCTTTTCGGGTCCATTTTCCCTGGATGCACTGATCTGTCATGTGTGCTCCCCAGGCGTAGTCTGAGGCGTCTGTTGTGATGATATGAGTTGCTTGAGGTACACAGAAAGGAAAACCTGTGTTTCTTTGGCAAGCTTGAGCCCACCACATAAATTCCTTTTGAAGGCATGGAATGAGTGGTATAATTGCTTCCAAGCTGTGGCTGTGTTGAGCCCATAAGTTTTTTAGGTACCATTGAAGTTTCCTCATATGCAGCTTTGCACATGGGATTAGTAGGATGCAAGATGCCATGAATCCCAGAGCCTGCAGGACTTTCCTTGCAGTTAGCCTGGTGTAAGTTGCTATTTTTCTAAAGTATTGAGACAGTTGCCCTTGCTTGTCTGGCGTGAGGTAGGCCATCTGGGTGGTTGTATCCAAGCTGGCACCCAGGAAAATTATTTGTTGAGAGGGTATTAGTTTTGATTTCTTTTTGTTGACTGTGTATACCAGGAAGTTCAACAGTTTTATTACAAATGCCAGGTGCTGCAGTAGTATGTCCTTGCTGTCCGCTTGGATCAGGCAGTCCAGATATGGGTAGATTTGTATCCCTTGTAGTCTGCAGAAGGAGATTACTGATGCCAGGCATTTCGTAAACACTCTGGGTGCAGTAGATAAGCCAAAGGGAAATGCAGAGAATTGGTAATGGGTTGAACCTGCAAGAAATCGGAGGTATCTTCTGCAATCTTGTCTGATAGGGACATGCAGGTATGCCTCCTTGAGGTCCAATGTTACCAGCCAAGACTCCTTGCCCAGCATGGGAAGAAGCTACTGTAATGTGGGCATCTTGAATTTTGGCACCTGTAGATATCTGTTTAGGATGGATAGGTCTAAGATAGGTCTCCAATCTTTGTCTTTCCTTGGTACCAGGAATAGTCTGGAATAAAACCCTTGACCTTGTTCTTTTGCAGGTACCTCTTGAATTGCTTTTATATCCATGGGAGCTGAAATTTGCTTTTGTGCCTCTGCCCTTTGATTTTGTGGCAGGTTTGGCATGCCTCTCATTTTTGGAAGGGTGTGAAAGTGGAACCTGTAGCCTCTGTCTATAATGTCCAGAATCCATTTGTCTTTTGTAACAATATGCCAATTTTTGAGAATAATGTCAGTTTTCCGTCCAAAGGTGCTGCCATTAAAGCTTTGCTTGGCAGATGTAGGGAGAAGTCATTGTGTCTGTTTTCTAAAAGACTGTGATCTATCTTCTCCACCTCCTGGGGTTGGTGCTTGCCACTGTCTGGCTCTGAAAGATCCTTGAGGTTGCCCTCTACCCATTGGATGCCTGTTATCTGCCCCTTTGAGGTCTGTTCATGGCTGGAAAGGACCAATTTTTTGAAGGCCAGTTTCTGCTGAAACGTGGAGGCTGTACCTGCAGGAAATCTTTCACTGTTTGCATTGATTTCGCTTTTTCCTCCATTTTCTTTAGCACCTCCTCAGCTTTAACACCAAACAACACATCTTTTTGAAGAGGTGCATCTAATAATTTAGCTTTGACATGATCTGGTAAGGTTTGCTCTTTGAGTCAAGCATGCCTACGTATAACAGACCCCGTTAACAGCAGCTCTACATGAGGCCTCTAAAGCATCAAAACCACACTGCAAGGTATGTTTACCCACTTGCTCTGCACCATGCAACAAATCCTGCAACTCTTTTAAATCTGGTTGTTCTGGTTGTGTCATCTTGCATTTCAGCTGAGATATCAAAAACTGTTGATACTTTAACATATGGAACTGACAGTTTAATGCCCTCATGGTTAAAGTGGCCGAGGTGTACACCTTTTCCCCCACCTTTCTAAAGCTCTGGAATCTCTCTCTGAAGGTAATGGGTTTTTAGCAGTAGAGGCCTTAATTCCCTTGGGACCCTGTGAAATTGTTTCTGGGTCAGCAGTATGGCTTTTATATAGGAATTGGTGAGAATCAGGAACCCGGTAATACCTGTCTGGTTTAACAGGAGCTGGAGGCAAAGAATCTGGATTAAGGCTGGCTTCTGTGTACACATCATCCAATATATCTAAAACAGGAGGGATAGCCAGAGGCCTATGCTGGGGGAGCAGAAGAAATTCCCTGAGCCTTTTCTTGGAATCTGAGTAATCTTGGCCTTCCCAGTGAAAGTGTTCTCTCAGTGTATGCAGGGTTTCCCCAAAAGAGAAGTCCTCGGGGGGGGGGGGGGGGGAATAGACTCCTCTGCATCAGACTCTTCGAATGGAGAGTAGGCATAATCCTGGACCTCAGATAGTTCTGAGGTAATAGAAGCTTGATCTGAGGAACGGTAGTCTTCCTCTAATCTGGGCCTTTTGTCAGAGGGGGATTGAGAACCCCTGGTAAGAGTAATCAAATCCTCTGCCATTTTAAGCATGAGTTTTTTAGGCATGGTGCCTTGAGAGGGGGTCTGAGGAACCTGTTTTTTTGGTTTTCATGGCTGCTTTAGATTTAGTGAAGGCTTTAATAGAGAAGGAGGAAGGCCTGAAGACCCTTTGAGAAATGGCAGGCCTATCTAAATTCTGAGTTTCCCCGCCAGGAGTGGCGTCGGTATCTGTAGTAGGAATGGGGGCCGAGGAGCATGCGACCTTGGGTACTGAAGACACCGGTAATGCATTGTCATCGGTACTCAGGGGCTGCGTAGGCGCCTCGCTGAGTACCGGAGAACCGGTAGACGGCCTTAGCGTGGTTTCAGTAGGTGGTGCGGACCTCGTATGTCGGTCCTTATCTTTGCATTTTTTGCTCAAAACTGGAGTCGGAGTATCCGACGACATAATATAATTAAATTTTTTGCCATAAAAATTGAAGGGCGAACTCCGCCCGACGCTTAATAGTGCGCTTGTTGAATCTAGCACAAAAATGGCAGGCCGAGAAGTCGTGGTCTGGGCCTAAGCAAGGTATACAGAAAGAGTGGAAATCCTTATGCGGTATTTGCTTCCCACATGAAATACAATTATTAACTGTCTGACATCGGTCTGAGGCAAGAAAAGTTTCCCCAACGGGTACTTAGCTTTCAAGAAGACTTCGCTGAAATACGTAGAATCTCAGGAGCTGGCCGACCGGCACTTGCGAACTGCTTCTGCTTCGGGCACCACGCGGCAAGAAAGACTGAAGAAAATGGCGTCGGCTGCCTCTTTTATACCCCTGCTGCACTGACGTCAAGGAAGAAGCGACGACAACCGATGCCGGACCTAGACTTTGGAATTCGGCCGACCGAGGACCCGCCTGACGGCAGGATAACCCATCTGTTATGACTGCAGCTGTATGCACGATGAACATCAACACTTCGCATCACCAAAAGAACACCATCCGCACTGTGAAGCATGGTGGAGGCAATATCATACTTTGGGGTTGCTTTTCTTCAGCTGGAACTGGGGCTTTAGTCAAGGTGGAGGGAATTATGAACAGTTCCAAACACCAGTCACTTTTGGTCCAAAACCTTCAGGCATCTGCTAGACAGCTGAAGAGAGGAATTTCATCTTTCAACATGACAATGACCCCAAGCATTCGGAGGGCGGTAATGTGAAGTTTCACTGATGTGAAACTTTTCAGCTCGGTGTTCTGAATGTTGGTCTACTGAGATTTTGGTCATCTCAAGTAGACCCACACACACATTATATATACATAAATATATATATATATATATATATATATATATATAGAGAGAGAGAGAGAGAGAGTGAGATGCACATGTACAATGCAGTGACTAACACTGGAAGACTAGGCATCTATGTCATCCACTAAAGTGGTCAATGACACAGCAGGACCAAGCATCTAATATTCTTGTAAAATGGTCCACTTGTTGATGTTGTGGAGAACTACAGTTGGTGGATTTCTTTTTTAAAATACCAACTCTCTTTTCACATGCAAAAAAGCTTTCTTTCAGGCAGTGGAAACAAATGTAGCAGACACCTGGCAATGTCAGCACATGACAATCCAAGTCTGCAGAGTTATCAGGCATCCCAAGGGTCAATGCACACTTCAATAATGGAAAGTGAATGGCTAAGGAGAACATTTTTACTTTCATGAATAAACTACGATGCTCCAGATCCATCAGTACTTATCTTCACATCCGCTTAATCAGTTCACTTGTTCTAACTAACACTGACACCCCAACAATGGCCCAGTAATCAAGGAGCCTCAATCCTCACCACTGGTAACAGTGGGGAAACATACACACTGGGAGGGTGACAAGTACACACACAGTGAAGTGCAGTTTCCCAAGAGCAGAGACCACAGTCAGTCTGGGGCTGGTTTCTCCATTTCTCCAGATCCCCAATAAGACTCCCAAATGGCACAGCTATAGAGTTGAGTCCTTAGCCAGGGTTCCAAGCCAAGTCCTCAAATACCTTCTCTATCCAACCACTGCTTTGTGCCCCTGCCCAAGTAGCTCACACACACACACGGAGATTTGTTTTACACACACACACACACACATCTGGGAAAGGCAGGCACCGGTTTACTAGCTATATCCCCTTTTACCCAGACTATAAGGTAACTTCCACCAGAACCCCTTATCATCTACTTTAAGATTGGACACCCTTTGTTAAGGGCCTTACTGTGTAATGTTACTACTAATCTAAATGGCAGTTTGACCGAGAGTAAGGCTATTAGGAGTAGCCTGCACAGCGTTACCAAACAGATAATGCAAGTACTCTAAGAGCTTAAATATGTCTCACAAATATCAGCCACAAACACAGGTTTAAATATATTTAATAATAAATAAAAGAACAAGAAAATGCTCAGTAAATCACCACAATAACTTCAGATTTCAAAATCACAGGAAATATTTACAACATTGCAAGACAGTCTCAAATAAATGCAGAAAACATCTAAACTAATCTTTACTATATCTCTTACAGAATCTAAACAAAATTACTGTACCCTAGTTAACTGACTTACACCAAGGCAAGTGCAAATGTGGTGAGTGGATGTTTCCAACTGATGCTGCCAATCAGACAAAATACAAAATGCCCAGTCTCTCTCTCTCACAGATGTCTTAAATTAATATCAAATATTACTGCTGGGGTAGCTGGCAGAATGACATCACTTGGTTCCCAAGCTAAACCCCCCATTGTTAGAAACTACCAGCATTTAGCATATCCCCGAGAAAACACAAAGACCCTTCTTAAATCTTTGCAGCTGCTAGAAGACTTAAAACAATAAAACACTTGAAACACAATGCAGAAGGGTCCCTAATTTTAGATATCCTGTTTCTTTGCTGCATTGAAACTTAACATTTATGGCGCAGTTATAAAACAAAGTAATTTCCACAATTTTCTTGAAGTTTTGCACGTTAACCCTTTGTGTTCTAGTCCCCACTATTAAAACATACACATTTACACATGTACAATAGTTTATATACATTTCCCTTCTAATCCAGCAGGGTAGACTGTGGTCACACCTCTAAGCTCAGTCCTGTACAAGCCCTTTTAACAAACACTTCTGTACCAGCAGTTTGACATACACAACATCCAGTTCTAGTACATTTGTAAAAAGCATATGAATCATGTTGACATTCACAACTGACATATAATTTACAAAATTCCAGACAGCTGGTGTCTCCTTCTGTCACACTTCTATATAAATCATATTAATATTCACAAATAACAGTTTACAAAATTCCAGCGAGCAGGGCTAGCAATATTTCCTTTTGTGACAAACACTATCCATTTATACTATAACCACCAAAACCAATGTGTTGTTTACATCTACACAAGTCAAAATAACTTGGAAATCAAACTAGGAAGTAGCAGACAATTAACGTTCTTTATTACACACAAGATAAATTAAGTATGCAAGCTTAACGTGGTACAACTTAAACAAATGGTAAAAATAAAATAATCTTGGTAACTAAAGTAAGTTTTGTACCTACCATAATGTAGATGTTCAAGTATAAACACTGCTGCAGTCATTACACTTGGGTTATCCTGCCGTCAGGCGGTCCCGCAGTCGGCCAGAGTTCCAAAGTCTTGGTCCGGTGTCAGTTGCTGTCGTCTCCTCCCTGACGTCAGTGCGACAGGGGTATATAAGATGTAGTCAACGGCATTTTCTTCAGTTTTTCTTGCCCCAGATGTCAGGTGCCCCAAATAGGTAGGAAATACAATTTGCTTAGTAAAAAATACAAAAGAAAAGCAAACAACCATTTTTAGTTACCAGCAAATACTCCCCATAGGTAATAAAGGGTATATGCCCTAGGTAAATACCAGTAAGAGGGGAAGGAGGGAGGGTAACCTAGACTACAGCAGTGTTTACACTCTAACATCTACATTTATGGTAGGTACAAAACTGTACTATGTTCATCGTGTTACACTGCTGCAGTCATCACACTTGGGTGGAATCCCAAAGCTGAGATAGGGAGGCTGGATCTATAAGGCATTAGGGGTGGCTATAAGGCCCTGCAGTACAGCAGTGGCGAAGCCAGCTCTGGATTTGGAGTATAAAGGCAAATGGTAATGTTTGGTGAAGGTATGCACAGAACTCCATGTTGCTGCTTCCAAAATATCCTTGGCAGGTACTCCTCTGGGGTAGGCAGTTGAAGTGGCTGTTGCCCTGGTGGAGTGAGATCTAATGCTGCTAGGTACAGGTTTCCCATGGTGGGTATAGCAGAAACGTATACAGTGTCCTATCCATTTTGAAAGAGTCTGCTTTGAAATGGCTTTTCTCTGTGCTCCTGCAGCGTATGCTACCAATAATTGCTCAGGTTTTCTGAAAGCTTTGGTTTTGTCCAAGTAGAAGCGTAACTGTCTGTGAATGTCCAAAGAATGTAGAAGTCTCTCCCCTTTGTTCTCTGGTTTTGGATAAAAAGTTGGCAAGTGAATAGTTTGGTTTAGAGCCACACTTGATACCACCTTTGGCATAAACGTAGGGTTGGTTCTTAAAGACACCCTGTCCCGGTGGAAGATGAGGAAAGGTTCCACTGCCATTAGTGCCTGTAATTCTGAAACACTTCGTGCTGATGTTATTGCCAGTAGTAGAGCAGTTTTCCAAGAGATGTATTTTAATTCTGCTGTGTTAGCTGGCTCAAAAGGAGGTAAAGTTATTTTTTCCAAAACAAAATTCAGGTCCCAAGTAGGTGTTGGTGCTCTACGGGGCGGTCTTATGTTTTTAGCCCCTCTGAGGTATTGTTTGAGCAAAGGATTAGAAAAAAATGGTGGATCCATGTTGTAATGAGCAGAGATAGCGGAGGCGTGGATCTTGATGGATGGAAAAGAGAGGCCCTTGTCCAGCATCTCAGTTAAGTATTGCAATATCTGAGGAATGTTTGGGACTAGAGGGTCAAGGCTGTGCCCTTGGTTCCAGGCACAGAATTTCTTCCATTTGTCCGAGTATGCTTTCCTGGTGCTAGGCCTTCTGGCCTCCAGAATGACATCCATAACAGCTTTTGAGAGGGGCATTGCTTGCTTGACTAAGGAATTTTCCATGCAGCTAGACTGAAGGTCTTTAGCTGGCTGTGAAGTATCTGACAATTTTCCATGCAGCTAGATTTAAGGTCTTTAGTTGGCTGTGAAGTATCTGACTGTTGTGCTGTGTCAGCAACTGTGGGATTTGAGGCAAAATCCAGGGTGGTTCTTGTGCTAAGTTCTTTAAGACTGGGTACCAGTGCAGGCGTGGTCAGTCTGGTGCAATCAATATCATTTTTGGTTGTTCCTGCCTGGCTTTTATGAGTACCTTTGGAAGGAGAGGTAAAGGGGGGAAGCGTATACTTGTAGTTTTTTCCAGCTGAATGAGAGGGCATCCACTTTCCATGCTTGTGGATGGTAGCTCCTTGTGCAGAATTTCTGTAATTGGCAGTTCTTTGGGGTAGCAAACAGATCTATGTCCGGGCTCCACCATTTTTGTGTTATCATTCTGAATATTTGTGGGTTCAGTTCCCATTTGTGAGGGTCCATAATGGTTCTGCTTAGGTCGTCTGCCAGTGTGTTTTTCTCTCCTGGCAGGAATTGTGCTTGCAGATGAACTTGGTAGTTTAGAGCCATGTTCCACAACGTCATGGCTTGTCTGCAGAGGGGGTAGGAGTGTGTGCCCCCTTGCTTATGTACCACATAACTGTGGTGTTGTCTGTCTTTAATAGTAATTGTCCTGGATGCAGTAGGTCCTTGAAAGCTATAGTAGCATTTTGTACAGCTAGCATCTCTTTTTGATTGATGTGGAGATGTCTTTGCTCTGTGGGCCACTTGCCCTGGATACATTTTCCTGCCATGTGGGCTCCCCAGGCATAATCCGATGCATCTGTTGTCAGTGTTTGCCTGGCTGTGGGTTGAGTGAAAGGCTGTCCCTTGTTGGGGTGACAAGCTTGTGTCCACCATCGAAACTCCTGTTGCAGGCAAGGAATTAGTGGTACAACTGTTTCCAAAACTTTGACAGTGTTGAGACCATACACTCTTTAGGTACCATTGTAGTTTCCTCATATGCAGTCTGGCATATGGAATTAGTAGTATGCAAGATGCCATGTAGCCCAAGGCCTGCAGAATTTTTCTTGCAGGGAGTTGGGTCTTTGTTGCCATTAATTGAAAATATTGAGTCAGTTGTCCTTGCTTGTCTGGCGTGAGATAAGCTATCTGGGCCATTGTGTTCAAGCTGGCACCCAGGAATATTATCCGTTGTGAGGGCACTAGTTTTGATTTCTTTTTGTTTACTGTGTACCCCAGGCAACTTAACTTTTTTACGTACGCCAGATGCTTTAGTAGAATGTCACTGCCCTCTGCTTGAATCAGGCAGTCGTCCAGGTATGGATAAATTTGAATTCCTTTTTGCCTGCAAAATGCAATTACTGGTGCCAGGCACTCTGTGAAGACCCTGGGCGCAGTAGATAAGCCAAAGGGCAGTTCAGAGAATTGATAGTGCATTGAACCAGCTAGAAATCTGAGGGATCTTCTGCAATTTTGTCTGATAGGGACATGCAGGTATGCCTCTGAGGTCCAAAGTCACGAACCAAGCTTTCTTGCCCAGCATGGGAAGAAGCTGCTGTAGTGTCAACATCTTGAATTTCGGAACATCCAGGTAAGTGTTTAGTGTAGAAAGGTCCAGAATGGGTCTCCAGGCTTTGTCCTTTCTAGGAACCAGAAAGAGTCTTGAGTAAAATCCTTGTCCTTGTTCCTGTGTTGATACCTTTTGAATAGCTCTCATGTCCATGAGTGCTGTAATTTGTTTTTGAGCCTCTGCCCATTGATTTGGTGGTAGATTTGGTATTCCTTTTAGTCTTGGAAAGGTGTGGAAATGGAACCTGTAACCTTGAGATACAATGTTGAGAACCCATTTGTCGTTGGTGATGCAATGCCAGTTGTGATAGAAAAGTGCCAGTTTTCCTCCTAAGGGGGCTGCCAAGAGAGAGCTCTTTGGCAGCTGTAGTGAAAAGTCATTGAGGCTGTTTTTTATAAGGTTGAGGCCCGTCTTCCCTTTCTTTTTGGCCTGGTGTACCCCACTGTCGAGGCCTGTAAGGGCCTTGCGTCTGACCTCTACCTCTTGGATGTCTGTATCTGCCCCCTTTGAAGGTTTATCTGTGACTGGAAAGGACCAATTCTTTGTTGGCCAATTTCTGCTAAAACGAGGAGGCTGAACCTGTAAGAAATCTTTCACCATTTGCATAGATTTTGCCTTATCCTCCATCTTCTTTAATACCTCCTCTGCCTTAACTCTAAACAGCACATCCCACTGTAAGGGTGCATCCAATAGTTTGTCCTTAACATGATCTGGTAACGTATGTTCTTTTAACCAAGCATGCCTTCTAATGACAGAGCCTGTAACTGCTGCTCTACAGGAGGCCTCTAAGGAATCAAACCCACATTGCAAAGTATGTTTTATTACTTATTCAGCTGCATGCAATAAATCCTGCATTTCTTTTAAGTTAGGAGGCTCTGAATCTGGAAGCATCTTTTGTTTCAACTGAGACATCAAAAATTGCTGACAGTTTAGCATGTGAAACTGGCAATTCAAGGCTCTCATTGCTAAAGTGGCAGACGTATATACCTTCTTTCCCCATCTGTCTAATGCTCTGGAATCTGTCAGAGGGAACTGGGTTTTTTGCTTATGAGGCCTTAATCCCTTTGGGTCCCTGAGAAATAGTGTCAGGGTCAGCAACAGGGCTTTTGTACAGAAATTTGAGAGAGTCAGGGACTCTGTAATATCTATCAGGTTTAACTGGGGCTGGAGGTAAGAAGTCAGGGTTCAAACTGGATTCTGTGTACACATCATCCACAATGTCTAAAACTGGTGGGATAGCAAGGGGTCTGTGTTGAGGCAATAAGAGGAAGTCTCTGAGTCTTTTCTTGGATTCTGTGTAATCCTGGCCTTCCCAATGGAAATGCTCTCTCATGGTATATGTAAGGTCTCCCCAAAAGAGTAATCCTCAGGCGGAGAGGCTGATGGAATTGATTCCTCAGCATCAGAATACTCATAAGGGGGTACAGAATATCCTAGGTCCGAGGAAGAGTCAGAGGAAATGGACACCTGGTCAGAAGATTCATAGTCTGCATCCTGCCTGGGCCTTTTATCAGGAGGGGGATGGGACCCCCTGATCAGGGTGATTAGGTCCTTGGCCATTTTTAGCATTTGTTTCTTAGGCATAGAAGCCTGTCCTGGAGAGAGTTATGTCCGTTTCTTAGCCTTTAAAGGAGGCTTAGACTTAAAGGATTTAATAGTTAACTGGGTAGATCTGAAAACACACTCTGTAGCTGTGGATTGCTCAGCTACTTCGGTTTCCTCTGTAGGTTTAGGATCAGTAAACTGAAGGCCTAGTGCGTCCGAAGGCCCAGCCAGCTACATGTTGGAGTCTGAGGCGGTCTGTGGTTCTGTGGAAGCGGTCATCAGGGGCTGCGCGTAGGTGCCTCGCTGAAAACCGGCGACTGGCCTAGAAGAGGCCTCGTCATCCATTTTGGGCCTCGGATGCCTGTCCTTGTCCTTGCGCTTTTTATGCATTGTGGTTGTCGGAATTTTGGACGGCATGGTATAATTGAATTTTCTACCAAAATAATGTCTGGCAAAATCAAACAGACGTTTAATAATGCGCTTGTTAAACCGAGCACAAAACCGACAACCAGTGACGTTGTGGTCAGGGCCTAGGCATGGAATACAATAGGAGTGGAAATCCTTATGAGGTATTTGCTTCCCACAAGAAATACAGTTATTAACTTTTACTGACATCGGTCTGAGGCAAGAAAAAGTTTTCCCCAACGGGGTACTTAGCTTTTTTAGAAGACTTCAGTTCTGGATTCGGAATGAAAATCTCAGGAGTCAGCCGACCGGCACTTGCCAACTGCTTCTGCTTCGGGCACCGCGCGGCAAGAAAGACTGAAGAAAATGGCGTCGGCTGCATCTTATTATACCCCTGTTGCACTGACGTCAGAGAGAAGGCGACAGCAACCGACGCCGGAGCAAAACTTTGGTACTCTAGCCGACTGCGGGACCGCCTGACAGCAGGATAACCAAAGTGTAATGACTGCAACAGTGTAACACGATGAACATCTACTCATGACATGCAGTAGCAAAGACACCAGATGCACTGTAATAAATGAGTCATAATGTCATCATATGTAACAAAATATAAAGAAAAAGAAAAACGTTAACAAGCTAATATGCATAAAATGATAGTTAAGTACTCACTATAATGCTAGATCAATATTGTCCGTTTCTGTCCTTCCTCAATCTATTGGTTTGCAGATCCACACTGGATCCAACTTCAACCACTCTCAGGCTTTGGATCTGATGCTCAGACTCCTCCTCCTTACCCACAACACCCTTGAACTGAACGAACCACCTCAGACTGAGTTTCCCTGCACAGAAGTAGATAAAAAAGAATGTCTAAAGGAGAAGGAAAGAAACAAGCTGATATACGTGGTCCTGAAAAAGAAAATAAGTGAATCAAGGCCATGTCAGCCAGACCAGTCCGGAACTCAAAGAAGAAATTAAAGTCAAACACAGGGAAGGGGAAAGGAGGGTGGGAAGTTGAAGGATGGAAACGGATAACACAGATCTGTCATTAGGGTAAGTACATAACTTTCATATCTGATGTCTGTGTTTTCCGATCCTGACCATATGGGAGTGAATTCCCAGTGAATGCAAAACTTGGTGGTCTTATGGAAGAATCTGGAGCTCAGCCAACACCAAAAGATGCTCTTAATTTAGACTGCATGTCCAACTTGTAATGTGAAATGAAGTAGTAAAAATAAATTCCTCTGAGGAAAGCTTTAAGTAGTCTCAGAGATACAATGGAGTGTGATTCTTGCCAGTATGAACTGGATCCATTTTGGAAGAGGTGAGCTAGAAAATACAAAATTGCAGAAAGTGTGTCCGAAAAGGGGTCAAGATTGTCCTCAGCTGCCCCAAAAGGAAAATCTTTTCCACTTACTTTTGTAAACCTTTCTAGTTGAAGGTCTATGTGAAGAATTCAGAATATGAACTGAAGATGAAAACCTGGACTGTCTAACCATCACTGGAATTGCAGAAACTATGCAGTTAACCTGAGGGACTGAATGTCCAGGTTTAGTGACCCCGATGGATGAAACAACAGATAGTACAGTTGTGTACACTTAGCATAAATGTAGATGTTCGAATGTATTCACTGTTGCAGTCCTAACATATGGGTTATCCGGCTCCCGGTAGGCCCTCAGTCGGACCGAATACCAGAGTCCTCGGTATATGACGTCGGCTGTAAACTGATGTCAGAATGTCTGGTATAAAGGGAGGCGGCCGACGCCATTTCCTCAGTTTTTCTTGCCTTAACTCTCAGGAGCCCCCAAAAGAAGGCTAAACCAGGAAGGAGACACCCTCGAAAAATGCCATCCAAAAAAAACATATCTAGTCTGTGCCTTAGGAAAAAAGGGGGAACCAGGACTGCAACAGTGAATACACTAACATCTACATTTATGGTACGTGTACACAACTGTACTATGTTCTTTGTGTTTCACTGTTGCAGTCCTAACATATGGGTCGATTCCCAAAGCCCAGAAAAAAAAACAAAAGGGGGAAGGACGAATCACAGATTAAGGGTTGTTAAGGAGGCCCTGCAAAAAGTACAGTTTTGTACCTACCATAAATGTAGATGTTCGAAGATCCACATTGCTGCAGTCCTTACACTTGGGTAGTCCACTGTCCACTGCCCCAGATGTCAGAAGACCTTAAAAATAAAGGTCAAAACCAAAAGACAACAAACAAATAACCAACCACCCTTGCACTAACTATATGTACAATATAAATACAATATACACAATATGTACAACCCAACCCACACAACCACCTCCACTACAGAGGGAAGGAGGGAGGAGTATTGGACTGCTGCAGCAATGTGGATCTTGAATCTACATTTATGGTAGGCACACAACTGTACTATGTTCTTCATCTCACATTGCTGCAGTCCTTACACTTGGGTAGACTCCCCAAGCAGAGGTAAGGGAGGATGGCTAACTATAGGAAGCAGCTGCTGCAAAATGCCCTGCAAAAAAACCAGCCCTGGACTTAGAGTAAAGTGGCAGATGATAATGCCTAGAGAAAGTATGCACAGAACTCCAAGTAGCTGCCTCCAAAATATCCTTGGTTGCCACTCCCCTCAAAAAGCTGTTGAAGTGGCAGTAGCCCTAGTGGAATGAGGCCTAATCCCAGCTGGAACCTCCTTGCCATGATGGGAATAACAGAAAGCAATGCAAAACCCAATCCACTTAGAAATAGTTTGTTTTGACACAGGCTTGCCCTGAGAACTCAAAGCAAAAGAAACAAACAACTGCTGAGACTGCCTGAACCCTTTAGTTCTGTCCAATACATCCAAAGTGTGCAAAATCTTTTCCCCTTTATTTTTGGGGATTTGCAAAAAGTAGGCAAATGAATAGTCTGGTTTAAAGCCACACTAGAAACCACCTTAGGCATAAAGGAAGGATTAGTAATGATGATACCCCTATCCTTATGGAAAATCAATAAAGCTCAAACTGCCTATAGGGCCTGTAATTCAGAAACCCTTCTTGCAGAGGTAATGGCCAACAAAAGCAGTCTTCCATGATAAATATTTCAACTCAGCAGTAGCTGCAGGCTCAAAAGGTTGTAGAGTGAGTTTCTCCAACACAAAATTGAGATCCCAAGCAGGAGTAGGGGGGTCTTATATTCTTTGCCCCTCTAAGAAATTTGAACAAAGGATGAGAAAACAATGGCAGGTCGCAATCATAGTGAGCTGAAATTGCTGCAGCATGAACTTTAATAGAAGAGAAAGACAAACCTTTGTCTAGTAACTCAGTAAGATATTGAAGAGCCACACACAAATTAGGCTCAGAAACATCAAAATCTTTGCTGCACTCCAAAATAAAAATCTCTTCCATTTATCAGCGTACACTTTCCCTTGTACTAGGCCTTCTAGCTTCCAAAATAACATTCAAAACTTGCTGAGGAAGTGGAGGCCCATTATGGTTCAAAACAGAATATGCCAGGCTGTTAGGTGCAGAGAGTGAAGCTTGACATTGAGCAAATGGCTGTCCTCCTGTGACAACAGGTGTGGAATCAAGGCAAAGGCCATGGAGGCTTCCGACTTCTTAGTAATGGGTACCAGTGCTGTCGAGGCCAATCTGGAGCTATTAAAATCATCCTTGGCTTGTCCTGTCTGACCTTCAGAAGTACCTTTGGGAGGAGAGGCAGAGGTGGAAAGGCATACACATGAAGATTGCTCCAATTGAAAGAAAGAGCATCCACTCTCAAGCTGTGGGATGAAACCTTTTGTGCAAAACTTTGGCAGCTGATGGTTTAGTGGAGCAGCGAACAGATCTATGTCTGGAGTTCCCCATGACACTGTCAATTTCTGAAATACATGAGGATGGGATCCATAATTGGCTGCTCAACACATCTGCTAAGGAGTTCTGTGCTCCTGGCAGAAACCTTGCCTGAAGATTGAGCTGTAAACTGGGAGCAGTCTCCCACAAAATCATTGCTTGCCTGCATAGAGGATAAGAATTGTTGATGTACCACATGACAGTTGTGTTGTCTGTTAGAATCAACACCTGTCCTGGAGGAAGGAATTCCTTGAAAGCTATTAATGCAAACTGGACTGCTAACATCTCCTTCATGTTGATATGTAGATGTTGTAGTCTGACAGGCCACCTGTTTTGTATCCACTTTCCATTTAGATGAGCTCCCCAAGCTTTGTCTGAGGCATCTGTCGTTAAAATCTGACTTGCCTCTGGCCAGGTCACAGAGAGTCCCTTGTTTAGGTGACATTCCTGAGCCCACCACAAAAATTCCTTCTGAATGCAAGGTATTATTTGAATGACAGTGTCCAGATCCTGGCAGTGCTGTGTCCATACATTTTGAGATACCATTGTAGCTTCCTCATATGCAGTTTGGCATTGGGAAGCACCAGAATCCAAGAATGAACCTAACCTAAGGCTTGAAGGACTGTCCTTTGCAGTCAGGACTGATGAGATAGTTAAGGGATAGACTCTTTTGTTTGTCCTGGCCTGCTGTATTCAGTCTCACACCCAGAAAGCACATGTCTTGAGAGGGTACTAGACTGGACTTTATTTCGCTCACAGAATACCCTAGGCATCTTAGCACTGCTATCACATATTCCAAATGATGAAGAAGCTCTTCCCTTCCTTGAGCCAGAATTAGGCAGAAATAAGGATAGATCTGTATTCCTTTTAGTCTGAAGAAAGCTATCACTGGAGCCAGAACTTTCGTGAACACTCTGGGCGCAGTAGATAAGCCAAAGGCAATGCAGAGAACTGATAGTGAGAAGTATACTTTCTGCAACTGAGTCTGATAGGAACATGAAGGTAAGCCTCCTTGAGATCCAAAGTTACCATCCAATGATCTTTGCCCAGCAGAGGTAAAAGCTGCTGCAGCGCCATCTCTTTGAACTTGGGAATGTCCAGATAAGTGTTGAGGATAGATAAATCCAAAATTGGTCTCCACGTGTTCCCCTTCTTTGGTACTAGGAACAGGCGAGAATAAAATCCTAGGCCCACTTCTGGCAGAGGGACCTAGTTGGAGCAACAGAGAAACCTGTTTGTGAGCCTCTATTCTTTGTTGAGGAGGAACGCCTGGCATGCCTTGAAAGGAGGCAAGGTATGGAAATAAAACCTGTAGCCGTGGTGTATGATATCCAATACCCATCTGTCCTGGGTAATTAAACTCCAATTTCTTTGAAAACTGCCAACCTTCCCCCCAAAGGCGCTGCCAGACAAGCAGGCTCTGGCAGCTGAAAAGGACTGACCCCTGCCCTCACCAAGCCTGTGCAGGAGAACTCCCTGTTCTAGGCCTGAAAGAGCCCTGAGCTCTGCCCTTACCACGCCTAGACTGGGAATCATAAGAAGGATCCCTTAGTAGGCCAATTTCTACTAAACTTTGGAGGCTGGACCTGCAAAATCTTTAACAGTCTGCATAGACTTAGCCTTGTCTTCCATTTTCTTTAAGACTGTCTCAACAGGAGGACCAAACAACACGCCAGATTTGTAAGGAGCATCTAAAATCCTTGTTTTAACATGTTCAGACAAATTCTGATCCCTCAGCCAGGCAAGAACAGTCCCAGTGGCAGCCACCCTAGGCCTGTACAGCATCAAAACCACATTGCAAAGAATGCTTACCCACCTGTTCAGAAACATGTACTAAATCTTGCAACTCTTACAATCAAATACCTACTGCCAGAGCATCAACCTTAGACTTCAATTGTGAAAGGAGATAGTTTTGGTATTTCAACATGTGAAACTGGCAATTCAGAGCCCTCATAGCAAGAGTGGAAGAAGTATAAACTTTCTTTCCCCATCTATCAAGGCCCCCTAGCTCCTCCTCTGTGAGGAGGATTCTTAACACAACAGAAGTTAACCCTTAGGGACTCTTAAAAAGATACTTATGAACTTCAGGCACCCTGTAATATACCTATCCGTTAACAGGAGGCAGGGGGAAAGAATCAGGATTAAACATCTTCCACTACATCCAAAACAGGAGTATAGCCAAAAGGCCCCTGCTGGGGTAAAACAGAAATTCTGGAATCAGAAGTCCTGACAGAAGTCCTCCCACTTAAAATGCTCCCTCATGGAATGAAGAGTTTCTGAAAAGAAAAAAATCTCAGGGAGAGTAGCAGAAAGGAGAATCATCCACATCAGAATCAGAATAAGGAGAGTACTCCTGCAAGTCTTCAGCCAAGACTCTGAAACATCTGAAGCTTGCTCAAAACCCCAGCTCAGGCTCCACCCTAGGTCTCTTAGCAGGAGGGGCATAGACCCCTAATCAAAGTAATCAAATCTTCTGCCATTTTAAGCATATGGCATAGTACCTGAAGAGCTAGGGGTAACACCAACTGAAGCTAACCCTGCCTGCCCCTGGGAGAAGCCTTAGAAACAGAAGGAGAGGGCCTAGCCACCTTAGGAAGGGAGTAACCTGAGAAGCCCCTCAGCCTGACTTGCCTCCTGAGAGGCCACATCTTGCAATAATAAGGTCTCACTCTGGGAACACAAAGGAGCCACCGCTCCACCGACACCTTAAAGAACCGGGCGTCCGCACAGACGTTTCTTCTAGCCTAGGCTTAACTGCCTTGTCCTGCATCCTATTAAATCTAGCACAAGAGCGACAGCCAACAACGCGTGCTCAGGCAGGCCCTAAGCATGACATACAAGTATGATAATGTATCCGTTTCCCACAAGAAACGCACTATTAACTTTTTTCGACATCCGTAAAAAATGACTGAGGCAAAAAAAAAAAAATATTAACTTTGAACTCGGTCTGAAACTTCAATGCTGCTTCTGCATAAAAGACTGAGGATATGATAGTGGACAGCGGACTACCCAAGTGTAAGGACTGCAGCAATGTGAGATGAAGAACATCTGCAGAGGCAAAACCAGCCCTGTATTTAGAAACAAAAGTAGGTTGTAATGCTTTGTGAAAGTATGGACAGAAGACCAAGTAGCTGCTTCTAGAATGTCCTTAGCATGCACACCTCTCAAAAAGCTGCAGAAGTAGAGGCTGCTCTAGTAGAATGGGTCCTAATACCCTGAGAGGGAACCTTCCCATGCTGTAGGTAACAAAAGTGAATACAATGAGCAATCCATTTGGAGATGTTTGTTTCAAAATAGCTTTACCCTGAGCCCGAGGAGCAAAACTAACCAACTGCTCAGATTTCCAAAAGGGTTTAGTCCTACTTAAGTAAAATCTCAACGGTCTGTGCACATCAAGAGAGTGCAGAATCCTTTCACCTTTATTGTGGGGGGTTATTGAAAATGATAGGCAGATGAATAGACTGGTTAAGGGTCAGACTGGAAATCACCTTACGCAAAAATGAGGGATTAGTTCTCAGAGACCTGGTCTGTGTGAAAAATAATGAAAGGTTCTACTGCCATTAAGGCTTGCAGCTCCGATACCCTTCTGGCAGAAGTAATAGCCAAAAGAAAGGCAGTCTTTCCATGAAAGAAACTTTAAACCTGCAGAGGCGGCAGGTTCAAAGGGAGGAAGAGTAAGCTTCTCTAGGACAAAATTAAGATCCCAAGCAGGAGTGGGTGGTCTTCTGGGAGGTCTATGACTGTTAGCTCGCCTCAGGAACTGCTTCATCAAGGGGTGTGAAAAAATTGGTTGCTCAAAAGAACAATGAGCAGAAATTGCTGAAGCATGAATATTAATTGAAGAAAAAGGAAAGTCCACCATTAAGCAAACCTGCTAGATAATCAAGAATGAGGGAAAGAGAAAGATGAGAAGACTCTTCTCCTTTAGCCTGCATCCAAGAGAAAAATCTCTTCCATTTATCTGCATAGGATTTCCTGGTGCTAGGCCTCCTGGACTCATGAAGAACTTCAACCACCTGCTGGGAAAGATTTAAAGTATTAGCCAGGCAGTTAAATGCAGAGTTTGAAGATGAGGATGAAGAAACTTTCCCCCTTCCAGAACCAATAGATCTGGTACCAGGGGAAGATGCAAAGGCTGAGCTTGGGAAAGGCTGTAAAGAAGGGGATACCAATGCTGCCTGGGCCAATCTGGAGCTATCAGAACAGCCTTTGGTTTTTCATCCCTTATCTTTAGTAGCACTCTGCGAAGAGGAGGCAGATGGGGGAAGGCAGAAATTGAGAGTTGTGTCCATTGGAAGGACAAAGCGTCCACTCTCCATGCTTTGTTGTGAAACTTCCTGGTGCAGAAGGTTGGAAGGAGATGATTGGTGTGATAGGAGAAAATATCCACCTGAGGAGTGCCCCCAATGCTGAGTGATGCAATGGAAAATGATCTTGTTCAGCTACCATTCATGAGGATCCAGAACATGTCTGCTCAATTGATCCGCCAAGGAGTTTAGCCTCTCTGGAAGATACTGGGCTATGAGATGTATGCCCATGGAAGTTGCTAAGGACCACAGTCTCATGCTGTGTCTGTATAAAGGGTAAGAGCGAGTCCCCCCTGCTTGTTGATGTACCACATGACTGTGGTATTGTCTGTCCTGATCAGAAGAGTCCCAAGGTGGAGTAGGTCTTTGAAAGCCAGCAAGGCCTGCTGCACTGCCATCAATTAAGTTTATGTGCAGATGAATCTGTTGAGTGCTCCAAGTCCCCTGTATGCCCCTGCCTTCCAGATGTGCTCCCCATGTATAATCTGAGGCGTCTGTGGTGAGAGTCTGGCTGGCAGGTGGTGGGCAGAAAGGCAGACCCTTGTTCTGAGAACAGGCTGTCGCCCACCAGAGAAACTCCATTTGTAGACAGGGAATAAGGAGAAGATTCAAGTCCAAGTCCTGTGTGTGTGGACACCAACGGTTCTTGAGGTACCATTGAAGTTTTCTCATATGCAGCCTTGCATATGGGATCATCAGGATACATGAACCGCAGTGCTTGCAGGAATTGCCTTGCAGAGAGAGCTGGGTCATGCTTGCCAAGTTTTTGAAATAAGCTGACAGATCTTGTTGTTTGTCTTGAGGGAGGAATACCATCTGGTTGGCTGTATTCAAACTCGCTCCCAGGAAAACAAATCTCCCTTGTAGGAACCATCTTTGACTTCTTTTCATTGAGAGTGTAACCCCCCCCCCCCCCCAAAGAAGTGAGAATGTTCTTCACGAAGACCAAATCCTTTGTTAACTGTTCTGGGGAGTTTGCTTGAATGAGGCAGTCGTCCAGGTAAGGATAAAGTTGAATGTCCCTCTGCCTGCAAAAAGTAATGGCTGGCGCCAGGCACTTTGTGAAAAAACTGGGAGCAGTAGATAAGCCAAAGGGCAGCGCAGACAATTGGAAGTGTTGCTCCCCAGCCCTGAAATGAAGAAACTGCCTGCAACTTTCTCTTATTGGGATGTGCTGATCAGCCTCCTTAAGATCCAGTTAACAGCCATGAATCCTTGTGCAACATTGGCAGTAACTTTTGAAGAGTGAGCATACTGAATTTGGGAATCACCAGAAAAGTGTTTAGAATAGACAGATCCAGAATAGGGAGTCAATTGCCCCCTTTTTTGGGGTACCAGAAAAAGTCTGGAATAAAAACCTAGGCCTGCCTGATTTGCAGGAACTGGCTCTATAGCACCCATAGTCAGTAGAGAAGAAATTTGATTCTCTACATCTGCCCTGAGAGTTCTGGGTATGTCCGGGTAACCTTGTAGAACAGGGAAGGTGTGAAAATAAAACTTGTAACCTTGGTTTACTATGCTGAGCACCCATTTGTCTTCTGTGATGGTTGACCATACCCCTGTGAACCTGGCTAACCTTCACCCCAAAGGAAACCCTGGGCCTGCAGAGGTAGGCACAAGAAGGCCAGAGTCATTGAGAATGCTTGCTTTGGGAAGCTGGCTTAGAACTCCCCAATTTAACAGAAGGATGCAATTATTTAGCTCTGAGGGGCAGAAGCCTGCCCTCGAAGACCTGAAACCCATAGGCCTAGAACGACCCTGCTTGCCAGGATCAGGGAAAGACCAATTCTTGGAAGAATAATGCCTACTAAACAGAGGAGACTGAACCTGAAGGAAATCTTTTACAGCTTGCATAGATTTCGCCTTATCCTTCAACTTTTTCAGTACCTCCTCAGCCTTGTTAGCAAAAAGGTTGTTTTTGTGCAAAGGAACATCCAACAATTTAGATTTGACAGGTTCAGAAAGAGGATGCTCCCTAAGCCAAGCATGCCTTCTAATAATGGAACCAGTGGCTGCTGCTCTGCAGGAAGCCTCCACGGTGTCAAAACCACAATGAAGAGAATGCTTAATAACCAAAGTGGCAGAATTTAAGTAAATCTAGTAAGTCTTTGTTGTCCAACATGGAAGGAATATCCCCAAGCATAGCCTTAATAGCCTCCAAAGTATTCTGCTGATACTTAAGCATGTTAAAAAGACAATTCACAGATCTAAAGGCAAGAGTTGCAGAGGTATACCCCACCTGTCCGAGGCCCTAAAAGTACAGTTGTGTACCTACCATAAATGTAGATATTCGAGTGCATTCACTGTTGCAGTCATTACACTTGGGTTATCCTGCTGGCAGGCGACCCGCAGTCAGCCCGAGTTCCAAAGTCTTGGTCCGGCGTCAGTTGCTGTCGCCTCTTCCCTGACGTCAGTGCGCCAGGGGTATAAAAGTTGCAACCGACATCAATTTCTTCAGTTTTTCTTGCCCCAGATGTCAGGTGCCCCCAGATAGGAAGGCTGAAAATATAAAAATATGCCAAACAACCATGCATATGTTACTATAAACATTTCCTTTGACAAGCAAATACACCACATAGGTTGTATAGAGTTGAGAAGTACAGAATAGTCCCAGCAAAGAGGGGGATGGAGGGTGGGTAACCTGGACTGCAACAGTGAATACACTTGAACATCTACATTTATGGTAGGTACACAACTGTACTATGTTCATCGTGTTTCACTGTTGCAGTCATTACACTTGGGTAGAATCCCAAAGCTGAGGTTGGGTGGCTGGGTCTAGATTGGATTTGGCGAGGCTAATAAGCCCTGCAGAACTGCAGTGGCAAAGCCTGCTCTGGTTTGGAGTAGAGAGGTAGGTGGTAGTGATTGGTAAAAGTGTGCACTGAGCTGCAGGTTGCTGCTTCTAATATGTCTTTGGTTGGTACCCCTCTGAGGAAAGCTGGTGAAGTGGCTGCTGCTCTGGTAGAATGAGGCCTAATGCCCTTAGGCACAGATCTGCCATGTTGTGCATAACAGAAGCGGATGCAGTGACCTATCCATTTAGAGATTGTCTGCTTTGTGATAGGCTTTCCTTGTGATCCTGCAGCATAAGCTACAAACAGTTGCTCGGTTTTTCTGAAAGCTTTTGTTTTGTCCAAGTAAAATTGTAGCTGCCTGTGTATATCCAAAGCGTGCAGAAGTCTTTCCCCTTTACTCTGGGGATTTGGGTAGAAAATAGCAAGAATGTTGGGTTTGTCCTAAGAGAAACCCTGTCCTGATGAAAAATGAGGAAAGGTTCCACAGCCATCAATGTCTGTAACTCTGAGACTCTTCTTGCTGAAGTTATTGCTAGGAGCAGAGCAGTTTTCCATGACAAGAATTTTAGATCAGCTGTGCTGGCTGGTTAAAATGGAGGCAGTGTTAGTTTTTCTAAAACAAAGTTGAGGTCCAAAGTAGGTACTGGTGCTCTCCTAGAGGGTCTTATATTCTTTGCCCCTCTGAGGTACTGTCGTAGTAGAGGATGTGAAAAAATAGGAGGATCCGTATTGTAATGAGCTGAAATGGCAGAGGCAAGGATTTTAATAGATGAAAAAGATAGACCTTTGTCCAACATCTCAGTCAGGTATTGCAAAATCTGAGGTATATTAAGGACCAGTGGGTCGAGCCCTTGTGCCTGGTTCCAAGCAGAGAATCTCTTCCAGTTTTCTGCATAAGATTTCCTAGTGCTGGGCCTCCCGGCTTCCAAAATTACATCCATAACAGCTTTAGAGAGAGGTGCAGTCTATTGGCTACATTATCTGCCATGCTGCCAGGTTTAAGGTTCTGAGTTGGCTGTGTAGAATTTGATTGTTTTGCTGTGTCAGAAGATGAGGGATTTGAGGTAGAGGCCAAGGTGGGCCTTGGGACAAAGTTTTTAGGATTGGGTACCAGTGCTGGCGTGGCCAGTCTGGTGCAATCAGTATCATTTTTGGTCTCTCTTGTCTGACTTTTAGAAGCACCTTGGTGAGAAGAGGCATCGGAGGGAAGGCATAGACTGGCAGGTTTTTCCAGCTGAATGATGGAGCACCCACTTTCCATGCTTGAGAGTGATAAGTCCTTGTGCAAAATTTCTGTATTTGGCAATTGTGAGGGGAGGCAAAAAGATCTATGTCTGGGCGTCCTCATTTCCTTGTTATCATGTTGAACACTTGTGGATTTAGCTTCCATTCGTGAGGATCCATGAGATTTCTGCTTAGTTCGTCTGCCAGTGTATTTTTTGTTCCTGGCAGGAATTGTGCTTGCAGATGTACCTGGTAGGTCAGTGCTGTGTTCCACAAAGTCTTGGCTTGTCTGCATAGGGGGTAGGAATGTGTGCCCCCTTGCTTGTTTATGTACCACATAACTCTGGTATTGTCCGTCTTTATTAGTAGTTGTCCTGGATGTATTAGGTCCTTGAAGGCTGTCAGGGCATTGTGTACAGCTAGCATCTCTTTTTGATTGATGTGAAGATGCATTTGCTCCTTGGGCCACGTGCCCTGAATACATTTTCCTGCCATATGTGCTCCCCAAGCATAATCCGATGCATCCGTTACTGTTTGCCTGGCTGTAGGTAAGGTGAAAGGCTGTCCCTTGTTGTGGTGACAGGCCTGGTACCACCATCGAAACTCCTGTTGTAGGCAGGGAATCAAGGTTATGATTGTCTCTAAGCTGTGACAATGCTGAGTCCAAACACTTTTTAGATACCATTGTAGTTTCCTCATATGCAGTTTTGCATATGGAATTAGTAGAATGCAGGATGCCATGAAACCCAGGGCCTGCAGAATTTTTCTTGCAGGGAGCTGGGTCTTTGTTGCCATCATTTGAAAGTAATGAGTCAGTTGCCTTTGTTTGTCTGGCGTGAGATTAGCCATCTGGGCAGTTGTATTTAAGCTTGCACCCAGGAATATCATCTCTTGAGAGGGAACTAGTTTTGATTTATTGTCGTTTATTGTGTACCCTAGGCAAATTAGCAATCTTTTTACAAATGCCAGGTGCTTTAGAAGAATGTCCTTGCTCTCTGCTTGAATAAGGAAGTCGTCCAAGTTGGGATAAATTTGAATTCCTTTTTGTCTGCAAAATGCAATTATTGGTGCCAGGCATTTATAAGCCAAAGGGCAGTGCAGAGAATTGGTAATGCATTGAGCCTGCTATAAATCTGAGGTATCTTCTGCACGATTGTCTGATTGGGATGTGCAGGTATGCCTCTGAGATCCAAAGTAACTAGCCAAGCCTCCTTGCCCAGCATGGGCAGAAGTTGTTGAAGTGTTAACATTTTAAATTTTGGAACATCCAGGAAAGTATTCAAGATTGACAGGTCCAGTATTGGTCTCCAGGCTTTGTCTTTTCTGGGTACTAAGAAAAGTCTTGAGTAAAATCCTTGTCCCTGTTCTTCTTGTGGAACTTTCTGAATAGCTCCCATATCCATAAAAGCAGCAATCTGTTTTTGTGCCTCTGCCCACTGGTTTTGTGGCAGGTTTGGCATACCTTTTGGTTTTGGAAGTGTGTGGAAGTGGAACCTGTATCCCTGAGAAACTATATTCAGCACCCATTGGTCTTGGGTGATCATGTGCTAATTTTTTGAGAAAAGTGCTAGCTTTCCCCCTAGGGGTGCTGTCAACTGGTAAGAGCTTGGCATTTGCAGAGAGAAGTCATTGTGACTGTTTCCTATAAGGTTGTGATTTGTCTTCTCCTCCTTTGGGGGCTGAAACACCCCATTGTTTAGGTCTGTAGGAGCCTTGGGGCTGAGATCTGCCTCTTGGGCATCTGTATCTGCCTCTTTGTGGCCTGTCAGACTGGAAAGGACCAATTTTTTGAAGGCCAGTTTCTGCTAAATCTAGGTAGTTGAACCTGTAAGAAATCTTTCAGTTTGCATTGACTTTGCTTTATGCTCTATTTTCTTTAACACCTCTTCTGCCTTAATACCAAACAAATATCATGCTGTAGAGGAGCATCCAATAATTTTACTTTAACATGATCAGGTAAACTTTGTTCTTTCAACCAAGCATGTCTTCGAATTACTGAGCCTGTAACTGCGGCTCTACAAGAAGCCTCTAATGAATCAAAACCACATTGCAGAGTATGCTTTCCCACTTGTTCAACTGCATGCAATAAATCCTGCATTTCTTTACTGTCAGGACTTTCTATATTTGTAACCATTTTCTGCTTTAACAATGACATCAGATACTGTTGATATTTAAGCATGTGAAACCGACAGTTTAAAGCTCTTACAGCTAAAGTAGCAGAAGTGTAAACTTTTTTCCCCCATCTGTCCAGAGCTCTGGAATCCCTATCTGAGGGGACAGGATTTTTGGCAGTGGAAGCTTTAACCCCTTTAGGACCCTGAGAAATTGTTTCTGGGTCTGCAGAGGGGTTTTTATAAAGAAATTTATGAGAGTCAGGGGCCCTGTAGTACCTGTCTGGCTTTACTGGAGCAGGGGGTAAAGAATCCGGAGACAGACTGGATTCAGAAAAAACATCATCTACAGTATCAAGCACAGGAGGGATAGCCAGGGGCCTGTACGGAGGCAATAAAAGGAGATCTCTGAGCCTTTTCTTGGATTCTGAGTAATCCTGGCTCTCCCAATGGAAATGCTCCCTCATGGTGTGCAGGGTTTCCTCAAAAGAATAATCCTCAGGCGGTGAGGCTGAAGGAATGGACTCTTCAGCATCAGAGTCCTCATAGGGAGGGAGAGAACAGCCCTGATCAGAAGAAGAATCAGAGGAAATGGAAACCTGATCAGAGGAATCATAATCAGTGTCTTGGCTAGGCCTTTTGTCAGGAGGTGGATGGGAGCCCATGATTAAAGTAATAAGGTCTTCGGCCATTTTAATTATCTGTTTCTTTGGCATGGATGACTGTTCTGGCGAATGCTGCACTTGTTTTCTTGTCTTTAACGGTGTTTTTGACTTTGCCTTTGCTGCTGTAGTAGCCTTAATTGTAAGCTGTAGAAGGTCTGAAAACACCCTCAGAAGCCGGTACCTGCTCAGCAGCTCTGGACCGTAGGCCCAATACCTTGAGTTTCCACAAGCCTCGGTGTCGCCACGTGGCTGTCTGTTAGGGCCTATGGCTCTGAGGTAGCGGGTGTCAGGAGCTGCGAAAGCGCCTCACTGAGAACCGGCGACTGGCCTAGAAGAGGCTTCATCAGTTTTGGACCTCGGATGCCTGTCTTCTTCTATGTCTTTGCGTTTTTTATACATTCCGGTCGTCGGTTGTTCCGACGGCATTATATAATTAAATCTTCGTCCAAAATAATGTAAAGCAAAATCAAACCGTTTAATAGTGCGTTTATTGAATCTAGCACAAAAAGTCCAGTTTTTACCATAAATGTAGATGTTCGAGTGTAAACACTGCTGCAATCATTACACTTGGGTTATCCTGCCGTCAGGCGGTTCCCCAGCCGGCCTGAGTTCCAAAGTCTTGGTCCGGCGTCGGTTGCGGTCGCCTCCTCCCTGACGTCAGTATGACAGGGGTATATAAGATGCAGCAGACGCCATTTTTTTCAGTTTTTCTTGCCCCAGATGTCGGGTGCCCCAAATAGGAAGGCAATACAAATTGCTAATAAAACATACATAAGAAATGCAAACATACTTTCAGCTACCAGCAAATACTCCCCATAGGTAGTAAAAGGTAGAGGAACTAGGTACGTACTAACCAGTAAGAGGGGAAGGAGGGAGGGTAACCTGGACTTGCAGCAGTGTCTACACTCCAACATCTACATTTATGGTAGGTACAAAACTGTACTATGTTCATCGTGTGACACTGCTGCAGTCATTACACTTGGGTAGAATCCCAAAGCTGAGGTAGGGTGGTTGGTTCTATAAGGCATTAGGGGTGGCTATAAGGCCCTGCAGGACTACAGAGGCGAAGCCAGCTCTGGATTTAGAGTATGGAGGCAGATGGTAATGCTTGGTGAAGGTATGCATGGTGAAGGTATGCACAGAACTCCATGTTGCTGCTTCCAAAATATCCTTGGCAGGTACTCCTCTGAGGTAGGCAGTTGAAGTGGCTGTTGCCCTGGTGGAGTGAGATCTAATGCTGTTAGGCACAGGTTTTCCATGGTGCGTATAGCAGAAACTTATGCAATGTCCTATCCATTTGGAAATAGTCTGTTTTGAAATAGCTTTTCCCTGTGCTGCTGCAGCATATGCTACCAATAATTGCTCAGATTTTCTGAAAGCTTTGGTTTTGTCCAAGTAGAAGTGTAACTGCCTGTGAATGTCCAATGAATGCAGTAGTCTTTCCCCTTTATTCTGTGGTTTGGGATAAAAAGTAGGCAAGTGAATGGTTTGGTTTAGAGAGACACTTGAAACCACCTTAGGCATAAACATAGGGTTAAGTTCTTAAGGAGACCCTGTCCTGGTGGAAAATGAGGAAAGGTTCCACTGCCATCAGTGCCTGTAATTCTGAAACTCTTCTTGCAGAAGTTATTGCCAGGAGCAGAACAGTTTTCCAAGAAATGTATTTTAATTCTGCCGTGCTAGCTGGTTCAAAAGGAGGTAAAGTTAATTTTTTGCAAAATAAAGTTGAGGTCCCAAGTTGGAGTAGGTGCTCTACGGGGCGGTCTTGTGTTTTTAGCCCCTCTGAGGTACTGTTTTAGCAAAGGATTAGAGAAAATTGGTGGATCTGTGTTGTAATGTGCAGAGATGGCAGAGGCGTGGATCTTGATGGATGAAAAGGAGAGGCCTTTGTCCAGCATCTCAGTCAAATATTGTAGTATCTGAGGAATGTTTGGCACAAGAGGATCAAGGCTGTGAGCCTGGTTCCAGGCACAGAATCTCTTCCATTTATCCGAGTAGGCTTTCCTGGTACTAGGCCTTCTGGCCTCCAGAATGACATCCATAACTGCTTTGGAGAGAGGCATTGCTTGTGTGGCTAGGGAATCTTCCATGCAGCTAGGTTTAGTGTCTTTAGCTGGCTGTGGAGTAACTGATTGTTATGCTGAGACAGATGATGTGGTATTTGAGGCAAAATCCAGGGTGGTCCCTTGTGCTAAGTTTTTTAAGATTGGGTACCAGTGCTGGTGTGGCCAGTTTGGTGCAATCAGGATAATTTTTGGCTCTTCTTGCCTGGCTTTTAGGAGTACCTTTGAGAGAAGAGGCAGTGGTGGAAAAGCATATATGTGTAGGTTTGTCCAGCTGAATGAGAGGGCATCCACTTCCCATGCTTGCGGATGGTAACTCCTTGTGCAGAATTTCTTTAGCTGGCAACTCATTGGGGAGGCAAACAGATCTATGTCCGGGCTCCACCATTTCTTTGTTATTCTAAATATTTGAGGATTCAATTCCCATTCGTGGGGATCCATGATATTTCTGCTTAAGTCGTCTGCCAGTGTGTTTTTCTCTCCTGGCAGGAACTGTGCTTGTAGTGTTCCACAAGGTCATGGCTGGTCTGCAGAGGGGGTAGGAGTGAGTGCCCCCTTGCTTGTTTATGTACCACATAACTGTGGTGTTGTCTGTCTTTAGTAGTAGTTGTCCTGGACACAACAGGTCCTTGAAAGCTAGAAGGGCATTTTGTACAGCTAGCATCTCTTTTTGATTGATGTGAAGATGCCTTTGTTCTGTGGGCCACTTGCCCTGAATACATTTTCCTGCCATGTGTGCTCCCCAGACGTAATCCGATGCATCTGTTGTCAGTGTTTGCCTGGCTGTGGGTTGAGTGAAAGGCTGTCCCTTGTTGAGGTGACAAGCTTGAGCCCACCATCAAAACTCCTGTTGAAGGCAAGGTATTAGTGGTATAACTGTTTCCAAACTTTGACAGTGTTGAGACCATACATTCTTTAGGTACCACTGCAGTTTCCTCATATGCAGTCTGGCATATGGAATTAGTAATATGCAAGATGCCATGAAGCCCAAGGCCTGCAGAATTTTTCTTGCAGGGAGTTGGGTCTTTGTTGCCATCAATTGAAAGTATTGTGTCAGTTGTCCTTGCTTGTCTGGCATGAGAAAAGCCATCTGGGCCGTTGTGTTCAAGCTGGCACCCAGGAATATTATCTCTTGTGAGGGCACTAGTTTTGATTTCTTTTTGTTTACTGTGTACCCCAGGCAACTTAACTTTTTTACAAACGCCAGATGCTGTAGAAGAATGTCCTTGCTCTCTGCTTGAATCAGGCAGTCGTCCAGGTATGGGTAAATTTGAATTCCTTTCTGTCTGCAAAATGCAATTACTGGTGCCAGGCACTTTGTGAAGACCCTGGGCGCAGTAGATAATCCAAAGGGCAGTGCACAGAATTGATAGTGCATTGGACCAGCTAAGAACCTGAGGTATCTTCTGCAGATTTGTCTGATAGGGACATGCAGGTATGCCTCCTTGAGGTCCAAAGTCACGAGCCAAACTTGCTTGCTGCTGTAATGTCAACATTTTGAATTTCGGAACATCCAGATAAGTGTTTAATGAAGAAAGATCCAGAATGGGCCTCCAGGCTTTGTCTTTTCTGGGAACCATAAAGAGTCTGGAGTAAAATCCTTGCCCTTGTTCCTGTGGTGGTACCTTTTGAATAGCTCCCATGTTCATGAGTGCCATAATTTGTTTTTGAGCCTCTTCCCATTGATTTAGTGGCAGATTTGGCATTCCTTTTAATCTTGGCAGAGTGTGAAAGTGGAACCTGTAACCTTTTGAAATAATATTGAGAACCCATTTGTCTTGGGTGATCATATGCCAATTGTAATAAAAAAGAGCCAGTTTTCCTCCCAAAGGGGCTGCCAAGAGTGAGTTGTTTGGCAGCTGGAGTGGGAAGTCATTGGGGCTGTTTTTTATATGGTTGGTGCCTGTCTTCCCCTTCTTTCTGGCCTGATGCACCCCATTGTCGAGGCCTGTAAGGACCTTGTGGTTGACCTCTACCTCTTGGCCATCTGTATCTGCCCCTTTGAGGTCTGTCATTAACTGGAAAGGACCAATTCTTTGTTGGCCAGTTTCTACTAAATCGAGGAGGCTGAACCTGTAAGAAATCCTTCACTGTTTGCATAGATTTTGCCTTATCCTCCATTTTCTTTAATACCTCTTCTGCCTTAACTCCAAATAAAACATCCTGCTGTAAAGGTGCATCCAGTAATTTAGCTTTAACATGATCTGGTAACGTATGTTCTTTTAACCATGCATGTCTTCTAATGACAGAGCCTGTAACTGCTGCTCTGCATGAGGCCTCTAAAGAATCAAAACCACATTGCAAAATATACTTTCCCACTTGTTCAGCGGCATGCAATAAATCCTGCATTTCTTTAGAATTAGAAGGATCTGTATCTGGAAGCATTTTTTGTTTCAACTGAGACATCAAAAATTGCTGATATTTTAGCATGTGAAACTGGCAATTTAAGACTCTCATTGCTAAAGTTGCAGACGTATATACTTTCTTTCCCCATCTGTCTAGTGCTCTGGAATCTCTGTCAGAGGGAACTGGAGCTGATGAGGCCTTAACCCCTTTGAGTCCCTGAGAAATAGTTTCAGGATCAGCAACAGGGCTTTTATACAGAAATTTGTGCGAGTCAGGGACTCTAATATCTGTCCGGATTAAGTGGAGCTGGAGGTAAGGAATCAGGATTTAAGCTGGATTCAGTGTACACATCATCCACAATACCTACCACTGGCGGAATAGCCAGGGATCTGTTGTGTTGAGGTAATAAGAGGAAGTCTCTGAGCCTTTTCTTGGATTCTGAATAATCCTGGCCTTCCCAATGGAAATGCTCCCTCATGGTATGTAAGGTTTCCCCAAAGGAGTAGTCCTCAGGCAGAGAGGCTGATGGAATAGATTCCTCAGCATCAGAATCCTCATAAGGGGGTAAAGAATATCCCAGGTCTGAGGATGAATCTGAAGAAATGGACCCCTGGTCAGATGAATCAATCTGCATCCTGTCTAGGCCTTTTATCAGGTGGGGGATGGGAACCCCTGATCAGAGTGATTAGGTCTTCGGCCATTTTCAGCATTTGTTTCTTAGGCATGGAGGCCTGTCCCGGAGAATGCTGTACTTGTTTCTTAGTTTAGTTTTTAAAGGAGGCTTTGACTTAGAAGAGGGTTTAATGCTTAGCTGAGTAGGTCTGAAGACACCCTCTGAAGCTGCGGGTTAGCTCAGGTACTCCGGATCCCTCTGCAGGATCGGTTTCGGTCTGCTGAAAAGCTAGTGCGTCCGAAGGCCCAGCCATCTCCAAGTGGGGGTCGGGGGCGGCCTGTGGTTCTGCAGAAGCGGTCATCAGGGGCTGCAAAGGCACCTCACTGAAAACCGGAGAACCGGTGACTGGCCTAGAAGAGGCTTCGTCATCATGGGCCTCGGATGCCTGTCCTTGTCTTTGCACTTTTTATGAATACCGGTCGTCGGAAGTTCAGACGGCATGGTATAATTAAATTTTCTGCCAAAGTAATGTCGGGCAAAATCAAACCGTTTAATAGTGCGCTTATTAAACCTAGCACAAAACCGACAACCAGTAACGTTGTGGTCTGGGCCTAGGCACGGGATACAATAAGAACGGAAATCCTTATGAGGTATTTGCTTCCCACAAGAAATACAGTTATTAACTTTTACTGACATTGGTCTGTGGCAAGAAAATTTTCCCCAACGGGGTACTTAGTTTTGTAGAAGACTTCGGTTCTGGATTCGGAATGAAAATCTCAGGAGTAGGCCGACTGGCACTTGCAAACTGCTTTTGCTTCGGGCACCGTGCTGCAAGAAAGACTGAAGAAAATGGGGTCGGCTGCATCTTATATACCCCTGTCGCACTGACGTCAGGGAGGAGGCGACAGCAACCGACGCCGGACCAAGACTTTGGAACTCAGGCCGGCTGGGGAACCGCCTGACGGCAGGATAACCCAAGTGTAATGACTGCAGCAGTGTCACACGAACATCCGACAACTAGCAATGTCGTGGTCAGAGCCTAGGCAAGGAATGCAGTAAGAGTGAAAGTCCTTATGAGGTATTTGCTTCCCACAAGAAATACAATTAACTTTTACTGACATCGGTCTGGAGCAAGAAAAAGTTTCCCCAACGGGGTACTTAGCTTTATAGAAGACTTCGGTTCTGAAATTCAATTTTGAAAATCTCAGGAGTCGGCTGACCGGCACTTGCGAACTGCGTTTGCTTCGGGCACCGCTCGGCAAGAAAGACTGAAGAAAATGGCGTCAGTTGCAACTTTTATACCCCTGGCGCACTGACGTCAGGGAAGAGGCGACAACAACCGATGCCAGACCAAGACTTTGGAACTCGGGCCGACTGCGGGTCGCCTGCCAGCAGGATAACCCAAGTGTAATGACTGCAACAGTGAAACACGATGAACATCTCCTTATCAGAAGGTACAGGGTTTTTAGCAATAGTAGCCTTAACACCCTTGGGACCTTGAGAAATAATCTCACGATCAACAGTAGGATTTCTAAAGAAATTGATGAGAATTAGGAACCCTATAATACCCATCACGTTTTCTGGGAGCAGGAGGAACAGAATTAGGAGTTAAAGAATTTTCCATGAAAACATCATCCACAACTTAACAGGAGGTATAGCCAGAGGTTTATGCTGTGGCAAATCCAAAAATTCCAGAATCCTCCTCTTAGACAGAGGAAAATCCTGACTTTCCCATTTAAAGTGTTCCCTAAGATTATTCAAAGTATCCCAAAAGGAAAAATCTTCTAGAGGGGAGGCAGAAGGGATACAGTCCTCAGCATCAGAATCCTCAACGCCAGAAAAAAGTTGAGAATTTCATTCCTCACCAGCAAAAATACTGGGGACCTCAGAATCTGATTTAGACAAAACATCAGAAGACAATTCCCTAGCCCTCTTGGAAGGAGGGGGGGATGAAAACCCTTAATAAGGGAAAGATCACCAGCCATCTTTACCAACTGGGACTGAGGCACAGCACGGGAGGCCGATGCCCGCTTGTGGGTAGATTTGCGGCTGAAAGGTTTGCTAGTAATCTGGAAGGACTCGGGAGGCCTAGCAACTGCAGAAGTCTGAGCTAAGGTAGTCGGTCTGGCTCTGGTCTCAAGTCGAAGAGAAGAGACGTCAGAAGCCAGTGCCTGCAAAGCAGATCTGGACCCATCTGAGGCTGCGACAGGCGGAGGGTCTGAAGACAAAATAGCAGCCTGCGGCATGGAGGACTCCATAAAGGTCTCGGCAGAGGCCTGCGGCTGAACATCTGTGGACTGTAGGGGCTGCAAAAGCACCTCACTAGCTACTGCTGGGCCGGCAACCAATTTCACTGGTGTGTCGTCAGCAGCTTTAACCCTAGGCTTGTCCCGGTCCTTGTCCTTGCACTTCCTAGGTATATCCGAAGTCAGGAGACCAGAAGACACCATACCGATAAACTTAGGCTAGACTCCAAAATGCTTATATAAAATCTTCGCTCTACAGTGTATGGTACATGGGTTGAACGAAGCACAGAGATCACAGTTAGGGACGTCGTGCTCAAGGCCCAAACAAGTCATACAATAGGAATGAAAATCACAGTGCGGAATCTGTTTTCCACAGGCAAGACAGTTATTAACTTTATCTAACATTCATTAAAGCAAGAGAAGAGGGTCCCCAACAGGGTACTTATCTGACGGAGTCTTCAACTTGGTAGTAGGAATGCAGAAAAAAGGTAAATGGCTGACAGGCACTAGTGCGAATTGCATCTGCTTCGGGCTCCGTGGCAAGAAAGACTGAGTAAATGATGTCTGCTGCCTTCTTTTATAACTGACGTTCTGACATCAGTTTACAGCCGACGTCATATACAGAGGACTCTGGTATTTGGGCCGACTGAGGGCTACCAGGAGCCGGATAACCCATATGCTAGGACTGCAACGGTGAAACACGAATAACATCTGGATATGAGCCCAGTACCTAGGGACAGTGTACTAGATGAGGCAAGAGGAAAGGAAACCACACTTGTCAAGTTCAAGAAGGTGCTATTAGGATGACTGTGACCTTCAGCAAAAATTTGGGTATCAGGTGCAAGAGGAAAGGCATTGAGGTGTCGGGGGGGGGGGGCAATTGCGGATCTAACCATCTCTTGGTTACTCTCCCTCATGGGGGATTACAGCAAAAAACTTTACACTTGGTTGTGGGGAAATGCAGCATGAATGGCCCCAATGGCTTAACATCCACTCTTATTACTGGGTTGAAGGACCATTCTAGGGGGAGAATGCTCAATCTGTCCACGTGAACAGTGGACTTTCTCAGAATATGCATTCGTAAAAGAAAATGGTGAGAGGATAATGCACACTGCCATACCCTCATGGTTTCTTGACAAAAAGGATAGGACTTGGTTCCTCCCTCTTCGTTGATGTACCAAATCACTTGTCTGTCTGGACAGATGTCACACCCAAGGGGAGACTGTCCTGAAAAGCCTGCAATGCTAGGAGAAAGTACAGTTGTGTACACTTACCATAAATGTAGATGTTCGACTGTATTCACTGTTGCAGTCATTACATTTGGGTAATCTGCTGGCAGGTTGCCCTCAGTCGGCCTGAATTCCAAAGTCTTGGGTCTTGCGACAGTTGCTGTCTCCTCTTCCATGACGTCAAGTCATCAGGGGTATAAAACAAGCAGCAGACGCCATTTTCTTTAGTTTTTTCTTGCCTCAGATGTCAGGTTCCCCAAAAAAGGTAGCAAAATATATATATAAAAGCTATATATACATGCATCAATACAAACTTTACCTTCATCTACAAGCAAATACACCACATAGGTTGTAGAAGATAGAGAAGGAAAGATAAACTCCAGAATGAAAGGGGATGGCGGGCGGGTAACTTGGACTGCAACAGTGAATACAGTCTAACATCTACATTTATGGTAAGTGTACATAACTGTACTATGTTCTTCGTGTTTCACTGTTGCAGTCATTACATTTGGGTAGAATCCCAAAGCTATGGATGGGAGGCTGGAGCTAAACAGCATTAGGTGTGGCTATAAGGCCCTGCAGAAAGTACAGTTGTGTACACTTACCATAAATGTAGATGTTCGAGTGTATTCACTGTTGCAGTCATTACAATTGGATTATCCTGCTGGCAGGCTACCCTCAGTCGGCCTGAATTCCAAAGTCTAGGTCCGGCATCAGTTGCTGTCGCCTCTTCCTGACGTCAGTGCGCCAGGGGTATAAAAGATGCAGTCAACGCCATTTTCTTCAGTTTTTCTTGCCCCAGATGTCAGGTGCCCCCCAAAAGGGTAGGCTAAAAATAAATAAAACATACATGCACCAAAATATATTTTACCTTCATCTACAAGCAAATACACCACATAGGTTGTACAGATTAGAGAAGTAAAGATAGGTTCCAGCAAAAATAAGGGGGAAGGCGGGTGGGTAACCTGGACTGCAACAGTGAATACACTCGAACATCTACATTTATGGTGTGTACACAACTGTACTATGTTCTTCGTGTTTCACTGTTGCAGTCATTACAATTGGGTTGAATCCCAAAGCTATGGTTGGGAGGCTGGAGCTAAATGGCTCTAGGGGCGGCTAACAGGCCCTGCAGAAAGTACAGTTTTGTACCTACCATAAATGTAGATGTTCGAGTGCTAATACAGCTGCAGTAATCACAGATGGGTTTTCTGCCGTCAGGCGGTCCCTCGGTCGGCCGAATTCCAAAGTCTTGGTCCGGCCGGTCGTCGCTTTCTCTTCTGACATCAGTGAGGCCAGAGTATATAAGACACAGCCGACGCCATGTTCTTCAGTCTTTCTTGCCCCAGATGTCAGGTGCCCCCAGAAGGAAGGCAATACATAAATTATGCTTATGTGTGTATACATGCAATGCAAGATAATCCAAAATCAGTGGTTGCAAGCAAATAAACCATAGAAGGATAACCCAGTCAGGTTGTATGAAGAGGTTGTTAGGCCCCATGCCTTTACCAAGTGGGGAAGGAGGGAGGGAAACCTGTACTGCAGCTGTATTAGCACTCGAACATCTACATTTATGGTAGGTACAAAACTGTACTATGTTCATCGTGCATACAGCTGCAGTAATCACAGATGGGTAGAGTCCCAAAGCTACGCACAGGGTGGTAGGTACTAGGAGGAACTGGGTTGAGCCAGAATACCCTGCAAAACAGCAGTGGCAAAGCCTGCTCTGGTTCTGGAATATAAAGGCAGGTGATAGTGTTTTGTGAAGGTATGTACAGAACTCCAAGTGGCTGCCTCCAGAATATCTTTGGTAGGAACTCCTCTGAGGAAGGCTGTAGAGGTAGCTGTGGCGCTGGTGGAGTGTGATCTGATACCTGTAGGAACAGATTTCCCATGATAGGAATAACAAAACCGTATGCAGTGGCCTATCCACTTTGAAATAGTCTGCTTGGAAACTGGCTTCCCTTGAGCCCCTACAACATAGGACACAAAGAGTTGTTCTGATTTCCTGAAGGACTTTGTTCTGTCCAAGTAGTAACGTAGCTGCCTAGGGATGTCTAAAGAATGTAGCAGCCTTTCCCCTTTGTTTTGAGGATTGGGGTAAAAGGTAGGAAGGTGTATGGCTTGATTTAAAGCTACCCTGGATACCACTTTAGGCATAAATGATGGGTTGGTACGAAGGGAAACCCTGTCCTGATGGAAAATGAGAAAGGGCTGCACTGCCATGAGGGCCTGTAGTTCCGAAACTCTACGAGATGAAAAGTGATAGCCAGAAGGAAGGCAGTTTTCCAGGACAAATATTGCAAATCTGTTGAGGCAGCTGGTTCAAAAGGAGGCAATGATAATTTTTCTAGTATGTAATTTAAGATCCCAGGCTGGTATTGGTTGTTTCCTTGGTGGTCTAATATTCTTAGCCCCTCTGAGGAACTGTCTTAAGAGAGGGTGAGAAAATAAAGGAGGATCCGTGTTGTATTCTGCAGAAATGGCTGAGGCATGGATTTTTATGGAAGAAAATGAAAGTCCACTGTTCAGCAGCTCAGCTAGATAACTGTAATACCTGAGGCAAGTTCAGTTTTCTAGGGTCCTGGCCTTTTTTCTCATTCCAAGAACAAAACCGCTTCCATTTTGCGGAGTAAGCTTTTCTAGTAGATGGCCTTCTGGCCTCCAAAATGACATCCTGCACCTCCTTGGAGAGTAGGGTCTGTTGTGGTGTTAAGGAATTTTCCATGCAGCGAGATTGAGTGTTTTCAGCTGACTGTGGAGAGTTTTGTAGCTGTGCTGAGTCAGCAGAAGAGGCATTAGAGGCAGGGACCAGGGAGGAGTATGTGTTAGGCTCCTCAGCAGTGGATACCAGTGTTGCCGTGGCCAATCTGGAGCAATCAGTATCATCTTTGGTCTGTCTGCTCTTGCTTTCAAAAGTACCTTGGGCAGAAGAGGCAGAGGTGGGAATGCGAAACTGTCCATGCTGTCCAACTGAATGAAAGTGCGCCCACTCTCCAGGCCTTTGGATGAAAGGTCCTCGAACAAAACGCTTCCAATTGATGATTCCTGTGGGAGGCAAAAGATCTATGTCTGGCCTCCACCACACTTGGGTTATTTCTGTAAACACCTGAGGATGTAACTTCCATTCGTGTGGATCTGTCATATTTCTGCTTAAATTGTCTGCCAGCATGTTTTCCAATCCTGGCAGGTACTGGGCTTGAAGTTCGATTTGCCATTCCAGAGCCAAGTTCCAAAGAGTCATGGCTAGTCTGCACAAGGGGTATGAATGTGTTCCTCCTTGTTTGTTTATGTACCACATTACTGTGGTGTTGTCTGTTCTTATCAGTAATTGCCCTGGATGCAGGAAGTCCTTGAAAGCTGTAATTGCATTTATTACTGCTAGCATTTCTTTTGATTGATGTGAAGGTGCTTTTCTTTTGGGACCATTTGCCCTGGATGCACCTGTCCGTCATGTGCCCCAGGCGTAATCTGAGGCGTCTGTTGTGATAACTTGCTTTGCTTGAGGCTTGCAGAATGGGAGGCCTGTGTTTGCTTGACATGCTTGGGCCCACCATAGAAATTCCTTTTGCAAATATGGGATTATTGGTATTATTGTTTCCAAACTGTGACTGTGTTGAGACCATAGGTTTTTTAGGTACCATTGAAGTTTCCTCATATGCAGCTTTGCACATGGGATTAAAAGAATGCAAGATGCCATGAATCCCAGAGCCTGCAGGATTTTCCTTGCAGTAAGCCTGGTACTTTTTGCTAGTATTTTGAAGTAATGAGATAGTTGCCCCTGTTTTTCTGGCGTAAGATAGGCCATCTGGGTGTTTGTGTCCAAGTTGGTACCCAGGAAAGTTATTTTCTGAGATGGTGTTGGCCTTGATTTCTCTTTGTTGATTGTGTATCCCAGAGAATGCAATAACCGTGTCACATATGCCAGATGTTCCAGAAGTATGTGTTTGCTGTCCACTTGGATCAGGCAGTCGTCCAAATAAGGGTAAATTTGTATCCCTTGAAGTCTGCAGTAGGCAATCACTGATGCCAGGCACTTTGTGAATACTCTGGGCAGTAGATAAGCCAAAGGGCAATGCAGAGAATTGATAGTGGATTGAACCTGCAAGAAATCTGAGGTATCTTCTGCAGCTTTGTCTGATTGGGACATGCAGGTATGCCTCCTTGAGGTCCAATGTTACCAGCCAAAACTCCTTGCCCAGCATGGGAAGAAGTTGCTGTAATGTGAGCATCTTGAATTTTGGTACGAGTAGAAATGTGTTTAGGATGGATAAGTCCAAAATGGGTCTCCAGTCGGTTCCTTTGCTTGGTACCAGAAAAAGTCTTGAATAAAAACCTTGACCTTGTTCGTGAGTAGGTACCTCTTGAATAGCTCTCATGCTTATGAGCTTTGAAATTTGTAGTTGTGCCTCTGCCCTTTGATTCTGTGGCAGGTTTGGCATGCCTCTCATTTTGGAAGAGTGTGAAAATGAAATTTGTAGCCTCTGTTTATAATGTCCAGGATCCATTTGTCTGTTGTGACAATATGCCAATTGGCTGCAAATAATGCTAGCTTTCCTACCAAAGGTGCTGCCAGCTGAGACGTGCTTGGCATGAAAATGAGGGAGTCATTGGGTTTGCTTCCTGTATTGTTGTGCACTGTCCTTGCCACCTCTTGGTGCTGGAGTTTGCCATTGTCGTCCTCTATATGATCCTTGTGATTGCCCTCTGCCCCTTGTGCGTCTGTATCTACCTCTTTGGGGCTTGTCAGTGGCTGGAAAGGACCAGTTTTTAGAAGGCCAATTTCTGCTAAAACGTGGTGGTTGGACCTGTAAAAAGGCTTTGACAGTTTGCATAGATTTGGCTTTTTCTTCCATTTTCCGTAGTATCTCTTCAGCATTAGTACCAAACAGCACATCCTTTTGTAAAGGAGCATCTAGAAGTTTAGCTTTGACATGATCAGGTAAGTTTTGTTCTCTAAGCCAGGCATGTCTGCGAATGACTGACCCTGTAGCAGCCGCTCTACTTGAAGCCTCTAGGGCATCATAACCACATTGTAAAGTGTGTTTACCCACTTTATCTGCACTATGCATCATATCCTGTAACTCCTTTAAATCTGGTTGTTCAGGTTGAGACATTTTATTCCTTAATTGTGATAACAGGAACTGTTGATATTTAAGCATATGAAACTGACAATTTAAGGCCCTCATGGCTAGGGTGGCCGAGGTATATACCTTTTTACCCCACCTTTCTAAAGATCTTGACTCCCTTTCTGCAGGAAGTGGATTCTTGGCAGTGGAGGCCTTCAATCCCTTGGGGCCTTGTGAAATGGTTTCAGGGTCAGCATTATGACTTTTGAAGAGAAATTGGTGAGAGTTGGGTACTCTGTAATACCTATCAGGTTTGACTGGTGCAGGAGGCAGAGAATCCGGGTTAAGGCAAGCCTCCAAATAAACATCAAGTATGTCCAAAACAGGGGGTATCGCCAGAGGTCTGTGTTGAGGTAACAAAAGAAATTCCCTAAGCCTTTTCTTAGAATCTGAAAAGTCTTGGCCTTCCCAATGGAAGTGTTCCCTCAAGGTGTGCAAGGTTTCCCCAAAGGAAAAATCCTCAGGAGGAGATACAGAAGGGATGGACTGTTCTGCATCCGAATCCTCAAAAGGGGAGTAAGAGTGTTCCTCTGCATCAGAATGTTCTGATAAAATGGATTTCTGATCAGAAGAGGGAGAATCTTCCTCCACTCTGGGTCTCTTGTCTGGAGGGGGTTGAGAACCTCTGATAAGAGTAATTAAATCCTCCGCCATCTTAAGCATCTGTTTTTTAGGCATGGGACCTGGAGATGGGCCCTGTGCAACAGGCCTCTTGGGGTGCCTGGCTGCTTTGGATTTAGTAAAGGCCTTAATAGAAAAAGAAGATGAGGGTCTAAAGACACTATGGGTGGAGGTGGACCTGTCCACATTAGTAGGCTCAACATTAGCAAAGGCTTCGGTGGTTGTAGTCTGGGAAAGGGCTGAGGTCCCAGCGGTCTCGGGTACAGAGGACACCGCCAAAGGAGTGTCATCGGTAGTCAGGGACTGCAAAGGCGTCTCGCTGAGAACCGGACCACGTGTAGCCTGTTTTGGTGTGGTGTCGGCGGGGACCGCGGGCCTTGTGTGTCGGTCCTTTTCCTTGCGTTTTTTGGACAAAACGGTAGTCTGAGTGTCCAATGACATTTTATAATCAAAAGCTTTACCAAAATAGTGTTGGGCGAACTCCGCCCGACGCTTAATAGTGCGTTTATTGAAGGTAGCGCAAAAGCGACAGCCCGAGACGTCGTGGTCTGGGCCTAAACAAGGTATGCAGAGGGAATGGAAATCCTTATGCGGTATTTGCTTCCCACAAGAAATACAATTATTAACTTTTTCTGACATCGGTCTGAGGCAAGAAAAGTTTCAACGGGTACTTAGCTTTAATGAAGACTTCGGTTTCCAATATTTCCGTAATTCAGCAGCTGGCCGACCGGCACTTGCGAACTGCTTCTGCTTCGGGCACACACGGCAAAAAAGACTGAAGAAAGTACAGTTTTGTACCTACCATAAATGTAGATGTCCGATAGGAATGCATCTGCAGTCCTTACAAATGGGTAGTCCTGTCGCCAGGCAGCCCTTCGGTCGGCCGGATTCCAAAGTCTGGGTCTGGCTTCGCTGGTGTCGCGCTTCACCCACGCCATAGCTGCAGTTATTCGGGTATAAAAGCATCAGCCGACGCCATTTTCCTCAGTGTTTCTTGCCCCAGATGCCAGGTGCCCTCTTGGATGGCTAAATTTGGATAAATGCCAATGTTTCCAAATAGTAGAGAGCAAACACATAAAATAAGCATGTATGTACATATATACAAACAAATACACCATAATAGATGCCCGCAAGCTAGCTGAAGGATGGCAAATACCCTAGGAGTACCACAGAGGGGAAGGTGGGTGGGTAATCCTGACTGCAGATGCATTCCTATCGGACATCTACATTTATGGTAGGTACAAAACTGTACTATGTCCTTCAAGGATGCATCTGCAGTCCTAAATGGGTAGAATACCATAGCTAAACTAGGGAGGAGGAAAAAGAGATTATGGTGTAGTTAGGATCCCTTGCAAAACAGCAGTGGCAAAACCTGCTCGGGATCTAGAGTATAAAGGTAAATTGTAATGCTTGGCAAATGTATGCACGGAGGTCCAAGTAGCAGCCTCTATAATGTCCTTGGTAGCCACTCCTGAAGAAAGCTGTGGTAGTGGCTGTAGCCCTTGTGGAGTGAGGCCTGATGTTCTCCGGAGTTGTCTTTCCATGGTAGGAGTAACAAAATCTAATGCAATTTCCTATCCATTTGGAGATCGTCTGTTTTGAAATTGGTTTTCCTTCCTTTCCTGTTGCATATGCTACCAGAAGCTGGTCAGTTATTCTATTGGACTTGGTCCTGTCCAGGTAGTAGCGTAATTGTCTATGTACATACAAGGTATGCAACAGTCTTTCTCCCCTGTTCTGTGGGTTGGGGAAGAATGTAGGTAGGTGGATAGCCTGATTTAAAGACACTCTGGATACCACCTTAGGCATAAATGTAGGATTTGTTCTCATGGACACTCTATCTTGATGGAAGATCAGGAAGGGTTGTACTGCCATTAATGCCTGTAGTTCAGAGACCCTTCTTGCTGAGGTGATTGCCAGCAGGAAAGCAGTCTTCCAGGATAAGTATTGTAATTCTGCTGTTGCTGCTGGTTCGAAGGGGAAGTGTCAATTTTTCTAGCACAAAGTTCAAGTCCCATGCTGGCAATGGTGGTTTCCTGGGAGGTTTTACATTTTAATTCCTCTCAGAAACTGCCTGAGCAGAGGATGTGAGAAGACAGGAGGATCCAAGCTGTATTCTGCTGAAATAGCTGATGCATGTATCTTGATGGAAGAATAGGACAGGCCTGTATGGAAGAGCTCTGCCAAGTACTCCAGGATGTTGGCTGTGTTTACCAGTGCCACATCTTCCCTTTGCAGTACTCCAAATGAGATATCTTTTCCATTTTGCTGCATAATTCTTTCTTGTTGAAGGTCTGAGCCTCAAGGATTATGTCTTTAACCCTTTGGGATAAATTTGGGTTAATTGTTCTTATGTAATGTTCCAGGCAGTTAGCTGCAGAGTTTTCAGGTTTGGATGCAGGATGTTGTAGTTGTTCTGTGTTAACAGCAATGGGATCAGGGGTAGTGCCCATATTTGTTCCCGGGACATGCTCCTCAGTAATGGGCACCAATGTTGCCTTGGCCAGTCTGGAGCTATCAGAATGATCCTTGGACGTTCCTCTTTGATCTTCAAAAGCACCTTGTGCATCAAAGGAAGTGGTGGGAATGCGTATGCTGTCAGGTTTTCCAACTGAAAGATAGGGAGTCCACCTTCCAAGCAAGTGGGTGGTACGTCCTTGTGCAGAATTTCTTTAGCTGGTGATTGAGTGGGGATGCAAATAAGTCTGTTTGTGGTAATCCCCATTCTCTTGTGATGGCTTTGAAGATGTCCGGATGCAGCATCCATTCGTGGGCATCCGTGGTAGTTCTGCTTAATATGTCTGCTAGAATGTTTTCTTTTCCCGGTACAAAAATTGCTTGTAACTGAATGTTGTAGCTCAGAGCCACATCCTATAGGTCCAGTGCCAGCCGGCATAGAGGGTATGAATGTGTGCCTCCCTGTTTGTTGATGTACCACATAACTGTGGTGTTGTCTGTCCTTATCATCAACTGACCTTCTTGGAGAAATGGTCTGAATGACTGGATTGCCAATTTTACTGCCAGCATTTCCTTTAGATTTATGTGCAGGCGCAGCTGGTCTTGAGTCCATAAGCCTTGTATGCACTTGTCCAGCATGTGTGCCCCCCAACCGAGGTCTGTCGTGATGGTTTGGCTTGGTTGACTGTTGCAGAAGGGCAATCCTGTGTTTGATTGACAGGCCTGAGCCCACCATAGGAACTCTTGCTTCAGGCATGGGATTATTGGAATTTTGGTTTCTAGGCTGTGCTTGTGTTGAGACCACAAATTCTTTAGGTACCACTGTAGCTTTCTCATATGCAGTCTGGCATGAGGGGCCAGAAGTATGCAGGATGCCATGAAGCCTAGGGCTTGCAGTACTTTTCTTGCAGTTAGATGGTTCTGCTTTGTTAATGCCAAGAAGTAGAGAGGTAGTTGCTCTTTCTTTTCTGCAGTTAGGAATGCCATTTATTTGATGTGTCCAGCTCTGCACCCAGAAAGGTTATTCTTTGGGATGGAATCAGCCTTGACTTTTTTATATTGACTGTATATCCCAGGGCTTGCAGCAGGTAAATGACTCTTTGTAAGTCTTCTGTTAGCTTGCTTTTGTTGTCCGCTTGTATCAGGCAGTCGTCCAGGTATGGGTAAATTTGGATTCCCTGAAGTCTGCAATGAGCAATTACTGATGCCAGGCATTTCGTGAACACTCTGGGCGCAGTAGATAAGCCAAAGGGCAATGCTGAGAATTGATAATGCTCGGATCCTGCAAGAAATCTGAGGTATCTTCTGCAATTTGGTCGTATGGGGACGTGCAGGTATGCCTCCTTGAGATCTAGAGTTACCAGCCAAGACTCCTTGCCCAGCATGGGAAGAAGCTGCTGTAGGGTCAGCATTTTGAATTTTGGAACAATGAGGAATGTGTTTAAAGCGGACAGGTCAAGAATAGGCCTCCATTTGCTCTCTTTTCTTGGTACCAGGATGAGTCTGGAGTAAAATCCCTTTCCTTGTTCCATAGATGGTACCTTTTCCACAGCTCTCATTCTTACTAATTGAGATATTTGCTTTAGAGCTTCTGCCCTTTGAGTAGGTGGTAGGTTTGGCATTCCTCTCTTTCCTGGTAGAGTATGGAAATGGAACCTGTAACCTTGGTCTATAGTTTGCAAAATCCATTTTTCTCTTGTAATGCAATGCCAGTTCTTTGAAAATAAGGTTAGCTTTCCGCCTAAGGGTGCTTCCAGTTGTTCCCTGGTAGGTTGCCACAGCCAAGTCACTGTGATTGTGTTGTTGTAGTGGTGGTGGCTGCGTCTGTGCCTCGCTGGTTGTTACCCTGCCACTGGCGTCCCCTGTAGGCACCCCTGGATTGGTTTCTGCCTCTTGAACGCCTATTCCTGCATCTCTGTGTCTTAGAGGAGTCCGGAAAGGACCAATTCTTGGAGGGCCAGTTCCTGCTAAACCTTGGAGGTTGAACCTGTAAGAAATATTTCACTGTTTGTACAGATTTCGTCTTCTCTTCCATCTTTTTCAGTACCTGCTGTGCAGGAGAACCAAATAAATTGACCTTGTCCATGGGTGCATCTAAAAGCTTTGATTTGACATGGTCTGGTAATGCCTGCTCTTTCAACCATGCATGTCTCCTGATAACTGTGCCAGTCATGGCTGATCTAAAGGAAGTCTCCAGTGCATCATAGCCACATTTTAAAGAATGGTTACTAACCTGCTGTATGTTATGTACCATTTCCTGAACATATTTCTTATCTAAAGATTCTTCAGAGGACAGCTTTTTAGTTAACTGGTCTAGCATAAACTCTTGATATTGAATCATATGAAATTGACAGTTCAAAGCTCTAGCTGACAGAGTAGCAGAAGTGTAAACTTTTTTACCCCATCTCTCTAAGGACCTGGATTCCCTTTCAGAGGGAGGGTTTTTTAGTAGATGTAGTTGCTACAGCCTTAGGGCCCTGGGAGATAGTCTCTGGATCTGCAAAAGGAGCCTTGTATAAATGGTGATGAGTGTCCGGGACCCTGTAGAACCTATCGGGCTTAGCAGGGGCCGGAGGTAATGAATCAGGAGCAGTGCAAGCATCATTAAATGCATCATCTACAACAGAAAGAACTGGAGGTATAGCTAAAGGCCTATGCTGTGGCAAATGTAGAAAGGTTCTAAGCCTTTTTCTGGAGTCTGAGAAATCTTGGCCCTGCCACTGAAATTGTTCCCTCATAGCATGCAAGGTTTCCCCAAAGGAAAATTCCTCAGGTGGAGAGGCTGAAGGTATGGACTCTTCAGCATCAGAGTCTTCGTAAGGGGAATAAGGAGCCTCAGGAGGGTCTGTATGTTCCGAGTCATCAGAGGAATCATCTGTGGATACTGGCTCTGGGGGCTCTGCTCTAGGCCTCTTCTCTGGAGGAGGATGAGTGGTCCCTGTCTGGATGAGGCTGGGATCCACGAATTAAAGAAATGAGATCCTCTGCCAAAGAAAGCATATGGGAACTGGTGCTGGGCCTGTGAGAGGGGGGCATGACAGGCTTGAAAGTTTTTGAAGCTTTAGCTGCTTTAGCCCTGGCAAAGGCCTTAATAGACATGGCTGCAGGAGGCCTAGCAGCTCCACGTGCAGGGGTTGAAATATCCAAGGGAATAGTGTCTGATAATTCCTGAGAAACCGCAACTGCAGGTTGAATTTCAGAAGCCGATTCCACCAGGTTAGAAGAGGCCTCGGTAGAAGGCATGTTTTCGGCTGGGGGAAGAACCGCTTGCTCGGTTTCAGCCGAAACCGAGACACTCGTGGTTGGCTTAACCACGGTTTCGGCCGAAACCGCGGACCGCGAGTGTCGGTCCTTTTCTGCGTTTTGGTTATTTGGTCGGAGGACCCGACGGCATGGTATAAGCAAAATCAGAGCCGAAAAACTGCTCTGCAAATTCCGACCGACGTCTAAGCATCCGTCGGTTAAAAGAAGCACAGGCTAGACAAGTTGCTACGTCGTGATCTGGGCCTACACAAGGTAAGCAGTAAGAGTGGAAATCTTTATGAGGTATTTGTTTCCCACAAGTTAAACAGTTATTCACTTTTTCTGACATCGGCTGAGGCAAGAAAGAGTCCCCAACGGGTACTTAGCTTTTAGAAGTCCTCGAGTAGTATTCGGTAGTAGTAATCTCTGGTTCTGACCGACCGGCACTTGCGAACAGCTTCTGCTGCGCCACGCCGGCAAGAAAGACTGAGGAAAATGGCGCCGGCTGATGCCTTTATACCCGAATAACTGCAGCTATGACGTCGGGTGAAGCGCGACACCAGCCGAAGCCAGACCCAGACTTTGGAATCCGGCCGACCGAAGGGCTGCCTGACGACAGGACTACCCATTTGTAAGGACTGCAGATGCATCCTTGAAGGACATCATGGCGTCGGCTGTGTCTTATATACTCTGGCCTCACTGACGTCAGAAAGCGACGACAACCGACGCCGGACCAAGACTTTGGAATTCGGCCGACCGAGGGACCGCCTGATGGCAGAAAACCCATCTGTGATTACTGCAGCTGTATGCACGATGAACATCTGCAGTGGCAAAGCCTGCCCTGGATTTAGAGTAGAGTGGTAAATGATGGCGCTTTGTAAAGGTGTGCACTGAACTCCAGGTAGCAGCCTCTAAAATGTCTTTGGTTGGTACTCCCCTGAGGAAGGCTGCTGAAGTAGCTGCTGCTCTGGTTGAATGTGGCCTAATGCCCTTAGGCACTGGCTTGCCATGCTGTGAATAGCAGAAACGAATGCAGTGGCCTATCCACTTAGAAATAGTCTGCTTAGAGATAGCCTTTCCTTGTGATCCTGCAGCATATGCTACTAATAATTGCTCTGTCTTTCTGAAAGCTTTGGTTCTGTTCAAGTAGAAGCGTAGCTGTGTGTGTATGGCCATAAAATGCAGAATTCTCTCCCCCTTATTCTGTGGGTTTAGATAAAAGGTAGGCAGATGAATAATTTGGTTAAGGGTCACACTGGACACTACCTTAGGCATAAATGTCGGATTTGTCCTCAGAGAAACCCTGTCTGGATGAAAAATGATAAAATGTTCCACAGCCATGAGTGCTTGTAGCTCTGAAACTCATCTTGCAGAGGTTATTGCTAGGAGCAGAGCTTTTTTCCAAGAAAAAAAAACTTTATATCAGCTGTAGTGGCTGGCTCAAAAGGAGGCAGGGGGAGTTTTTCCAAGACATAATCAAGGTCCCATGCAGGTATTGGTGATCTTCTTGGAGGCCTTAAATTTTTGGCTCCTCTTAGGTACTGTCTCGATAGAGGATGAGAGAAGATTGGTGGCTCTGTATTGTAATGAGCCGAAATAGCAGAGGCATGAATTTTAACTGAGGAAAAAGATAGGCCTTTGTCCAGCATCTCAGTTAAGTATTGCAAAAGCTGATGAATGTTTGGTACAGCTGTGTCAATTCCTTGTGCCTGGTTCCAAGCACAGAATCTCTTCCATTTTCCAGCATAAGATTTTCTAGTACTAGGCCTCCTGGCCTCCAAAATAACATCCATCACCGCTTTAGTGAGAGGTGTGTTTTGTATGACTACATTATCCGCCATGCTGCCAGATTTAAGGTCTTGAGTTGGCTGTGCAGGATCTGATTGTTCTGTTGGGACAGTAGATGAGGTATATAAGGTAAGGTCCAGAGATGGGCATTGAGACAAGTTCCTTAGGATTGGGTACCAGTACTGGCGGGGCCTGTCTGGGGCAATCAGTATCATTTTTGGCTTCTCTTGTCTGACCTTTAGGAGTACCTTGGGGAGGAGAGGCAGTGGTGGAAAGGCATATACTGTTAAGTTTTTCCAGCTGAAAGACAGGGCATCCACTTTCCATGCTGGTCTGTGATAAGTCCTTGTGCAGAATCTCTTTAGTTGGCAGTTGTGAGGGGAGGCAAATAGATCTATATCCGGGCATCCCCATTTCTTTATCATGCTGAAGACTTGTGGATCCAATTTCCACTCATGGGGATCCATAATGTTTCTGCTTAGTTCGTCTGCCAGAGTATTTATCTTTCCTGGCAGGAATTGTGCTTGCAGATGTATTTGGTAAGTCAATGCTGTGTCCCATAAAGTCATGGCTAGTCTGCAAAGGGGATAAGAATGAGTGCCTCCCTGCTTGTTTATATACCACATAACCGTGGTGTTGTCTGTCTTTATCAGCAGTTGCCCCAGATGAAGTAGGTCCTTGAAGGCCGTCATGGCATTCTGAACAGCTAGCATCTCTTTTTGGTTGATATGTAGATACATTTGGTTTGCGGACCATGTGCCTTGAATACATCTTCCTGCCATGTGGGCCCCCCAGGCATAATCTGACGCCAGCCGTTGTTAATGTCTGTCTGGCTGGGGGTAAAGTGAATGGCTGTCCCTTGTTCTGGTGACAGGCCTTCGCCCACCATCGAAACTCCTGTTGCAGGCAGGGAATGAGAGTAATTATTGTTTCCAGACTGTGGCAATGTTGAATCCAAACACTTTTGAGGTACCACTGAAGTTTCCTCATATGCAGTCTTGCATATGGAATTAGTAGACTGCAGGATGCCATAAGCCCAAAGCCTGCAGAATTTTTCTTGCAGATAACTGGGCCTTTGTTGCCAACAGTTTGAAATAAGTAGTCAGTTGCCTTTGTTTGTCTAGCGTGAGATAAGCCATCTGGGTAGTTGTATTTAAGTTTGCACCCAGGAATATTATCTCGAGAGGGTACTAGTTTTGATTTCTGCTTGTTGACTGTGTACCCTAGGCATGGTAGTAATCTAGAATGTTCTTGTTCTCTGCTTGAATGAGGCAGTCGTCCAAGTAAGGATATATTTGTATTCCTCTTTGTCTGCAGAATGCAATTACTGGTGCCAGGCATTTTGTGAAGACCCTGGGTGCAGTACATAAGCCAAAGGGTAGTGCAGAGAATTGGTAGTGCATTGAGCCAGCTTTGAATCTGAGGTATCTTCTGCATGTTTGTCTGATTGGGACATGCAGGTATGCCTCTTTTAGGTCTAAAGTCACAAGCCAAGCCTTCTTGCCCAGCATGGGCATAAGCTGCTGTAGAATCAACATTTTGAATTTTGGTATATCCAGATACGCGTTTAGAATAGATAGGTCCAGTATTAGTCTCCAGGCTTTGTCCTTTCTGGGTACCAAGAACAGTCTTGAATAAAATCCTTGTCCCTGCTCTTGCTCTGGTACTTGTTGAATGGCCCTCATGTCCATGAGGGATGAGACTTGTTTTTGTGCCTCTGCCCATTGGTTTTTTGGCAGGTCGGGCCAACCATTTGCCCTTGGCAGGGTATGAAAGTGAAACTTGTAGCCCTGTGACACTATGTCTAAGACCCATTTGTCCTGGGTTGTTATGTGCCAATTTTGAGAAATAAGTGCTAGTTTCCCCCTAAAGGTGCTGCCAGAAGATAAGTGCTTGGCACAGGCAGGGGGAAGTCATTGGGACTGTTTCCTGTATGGCTGTGATTTGTCTTATCCACTTTTGGAGGTAGAAGCACACCATTGTTTAGACCTGTACGAACCCTGGGGCTGGGATCTGCCTCTAGGGCGTCTGTATCTGCCCCTTTGTGGCCTGTCTGACACTGGAAAGGACCAATTCTTTGTAAGCCAGTGTCTGCTAAATCTTGGAGGCAAGAAATCCTTGACTGTTTGCATAGATTTAGCTTTGTCCTCCATTTTCTTTAACACCTCTTCTGCTTTAACATCAAACAAGGTATCATGCTGTAATGGAGCATCTAATAATTTAGCTTTAACATGATGAGGTAGATTTTGTTCCTTTAACCAAGCATGCCTCCTAATGACAGAACCCGTAACAGTGGCCCTGCAGGAGGCCACCAGAGAATCAAAAACACATTGCAAAGTATGCTTTCCAACTTGTTCAGCTGCATGCAATAAATCCTGCATTTCTTTGTTTTCTGTACATTCAGAATTTATCAACGTTTTCTGTTTAAGCAGTGACATAATATATTGCTGATATTTGAGCATATGAAACTGACAATTTAAAGCCCTTATAGCCAAGGTTGCACAAGTGTAAATCTTTTTTTCCTCATCTGTCCAGTGCCCTAGAATCCCTGTCAGAGTGAGTAGGGTTTTTGCAATGGAAGCCTTGACCCCTTTGGGACCCTGATAGATAGTTTCTGGGTCAGCAGCAGGGTTTTTGAAAAGGAATTTATGAGAGTCAGGAACCCTGTAGTACCTGTCCGGCTTAACAGGAGCTGGAGGTAAGGAATCAGGGGTCAGACTGGACTCTGAAAATAAATCATCTACAAGGTCTAACAAAGGTGGAATAGCTAGGGGGCCTGTGTTGTGGTAGTAAAAGGAAGTCTCTGAGCCTTTTCTTAGATTCTGAATAATCTTGGCTCTCCCAGTGGAAATGCTCCCTCATGGTATGCAAAGTTTCCCCAAAAGAATAATCCTCAGGAGGAGAGGCTGAAGGGATAGATTCAGCATCAGAATCCTCATAGGGAGGAAGAGAATATTCCTGATCAGAAGAGGAATTAGATGAAATGGAAACCTGATCTGAAAATTCATAATCTGTCTCTTGCCTAGGCCTCTTATCAGGAGGGGGATGGGAACCCCTGATCAAAGTAATCAAGTCCTCGGCCATCTTGAGCATCTGTTTTTTTAGGCATAGAGGCCTGTCCATGAGGCTGTTGTACTTGTTTCTTTGTCTTTAAAGGTGCTTTAGTCTTTGCCTTTGAAGCTGAAGAAGTTTTAACATACAATTGTGTAGGTCTGAAAACGCCCTGAGAAGCCGATGCCTGCTCAGGGGCTCCCGACCCATCTGAGGGAATAGTTTCCGAAGGTCCAATACCTTGAGTTTCTAAAGGCCTGGCTGTCTCCACGTGGGAGTCGGTAACGGCCTGCGGCTCTAAAGTAGCGATAGTCAGGGGCTGAGAAAGCACCTCACTGAAAACCGGCGACTGGCTTAGAAGAAGCCTCGTCGTCGGTTTTGGACTTCAGATGCCTGTCCTTTTCTTTGTGTTTTTTGTAAATTCCGGTAGTCGGCTGGTCCGACGGCATCGTATAATTAAATCTTCTGCCAAAATAGTGAAAAGCAAAATCGTACTGACGCTTAATTGTGCGTTCGTTAAATCTAGCACAAAACCGACAACTAGCAACATTGTGGTCAGGGCCTAGGCAAGGAATGCAGTAAGAATGAAAGTCTTTATGAGGTATTTGCTTCCCACAAGAAATACAATTATTAACTTTTTCTGACATCGGTCTGGAGCAAGAAAAAAGTTTCCCCAACGGGGTACTTGGCTTTTAATGAAGACTTCGGATCTGAAATTCTAACACGAAAATCTACTCTGGAGTCGGCCGACCGGCACTTGTGAACTGCTTATGCTTCGGGCACCGTGCAGCAAGAAAGACTGAAGAAAATGGCATCAGCTGCATCTTTTATACCCCTGGCGCACTGATGTCAAGGAAGAGGCGACAGCAACCGATGCCGGACCTTGACTTTGGAATTCAGGCCGACTGAGGGTAGCCTGCCAGCAGGATAACCCAACTGTAATGACTGCAACAGTGAAACACAAAGAACGTCTGCAGTGGCAAAGCCTGCCCTGGACTTAGAGTAGAAACGCTTTGTAAAGGTGTGAAAGGAAGTCCAAGTAGCAGCCTCCAGAATGTCTTTGGTTGGTACTCCAAAGAGAAAGGCTGCTGAAGTAGCTGCAGCTCTGGTGGAATGAGACCTAATGCCCTTGGGCACAGGTTTGACATGATGTAAGTAGCAGAAACTAATGCAGTGGCTTATCCACTTTGAAATAGTCTGCTTTGAAATAGCTTTTCCTTCTGATCCTGCAGCATATGACACTAGTAATTGCTCAGTTTTTCTTAGAGCTTTAGTCCTGCTCAAGTAGAATCTTAGCTGTCTGTGTACGTCCAAGGAATGCAGAATTCTCTCCCCCTTGTTCTGCGGAATTGGATAAAAGGTTGGCAGATGAATAGTTTGGTTAAGAGCCACACTGGAAACCACCTTAGGTATAAATGAAGGATTTGTCCTCAGACACCCTCTGTCTGGGTAAGATATGATAAAAGGCTCCACAGCCATGAGTGCCTGCAGCTCTGAGACTCTTCTTGCTGAAGTAATTGCTAGTAGCAGAGCTAATTGCTAGTAGCAGAGCTGTTTTCCATGATAAGAACTTTATATCAGCAGTAGCAGCTGGTTCAAATGGAGGCAGGAGGCAGGGTGAGCTTTTCCAACACATAATTGAGGTCCCATGCGGGTATTGGTGATCTTCTAGGAGGCCTTAAATTTTTGGCTCCTCTAAGATACTGCTTTTAGTAAAGGATGAGAAAAGATTGGTGGCTCTGTATTGTAATGAGCCAAAATGGCAGAGGCATGGATTTTAATTGATGAGAAAGATGGGCCTTTGTCAAGCATCTCAGTCAAGTATTGTAATATCTGAGGAATATTTGGTTCTGCTGTATCAGTTCCTTGTGCTCGATTCCAAGCACAGAATCTCTTCCATTTATCAGCATAAGATTTTCTAGTACTAGGCCTTCTGGCTACCAAAATGACATCCATCACAGCTTTACTGAGAGGTGGTATTTGTATGCCTACATGATCAGCCATGCTGCCAGGTTCAGTGTCTGGAGTTGATTGTGCAGGATCCGATTGCTTTGCTGGGACAGTAGTTGAGGTCTTTGAGGTAAGGTCCAAGCTGGATATTGAGACAAGTTCCTTAGGACTGGGTACCAGTATTGGCGGGGCCAGTCTGGGGCAATTAGTATAATCTTTGGTTTCTCGTCTAACTTTTAGTAGGACCTTGGGAAGAAGAGGCAGTGGAGGAAAGGCGTAAACTGATGGGTTTTTCCAACTGAAGGATAGGGTGTCCACTTTCCATGCTTGTCTGTGACAAGTCCTTGTGCAGAATCTTTTCAATTGATAGTTTTGAGGAGAGGCAAATAGATCTATGTCTGGGCTCCCCCATTTCTTCATCATGCTGAAGACTTGTGGATCTAGTTTCCACTTGTGAAGGTCCATAAGGTTTCTGCTTAAATCGTCTGCCAGAGTATTTTGTTTTCCTGGCAAGAATTGAGCTTGGAGATGTATTTTGTAAGTCAAAGCTGTGTCTCACAGTGCCATGGCTAATCTGCAAAGGGGGTATGTGTGTGCCCGCCTGCTTGTTTATATACCACATAACCGTGGTCGTCTTTATTAGTTGTTGTCCTGGATGAAGTAAGTTCTTGAAGGCTGTCAGGGCATTTTGAACAGCAAGCATCTCTTTTTGGTCGATATGTAGATGCATTTGTTTTGGGGTCCATATGCCCTGAATGCATCTTCCTGCCATGTGGGCCCCCCAAGCATAATATGATGCATCTGTTGTTAAGGTTTGGCTGGCAGGGGGTAGAGTGAAGGCCCATCCCATGTTTTGGTGACATGCCTTTGCCCACCATAGAAACTCTTGTTGTAGGCAGGGAATGAGAGGAATCATTGTTTCCAGACTGTGACAATGTTGACTCCATAAACTTTTTAGGTACCACTGAAGATTCCTCATATGCAGTCTTGCATATGGAATCAGTATGCCATGAAGCCCAATCACCCAGGGTTCAGCCTCCACCAGAGCTTAACAAGCAATCTGCTTACCATCACAGTCGCCCCACCCCAGGACAGATATGCCCTCTTCCTCCCTGTTACTCTGTTGGGTAACAGAGTCACTTGTTAATTTTGTGAAGCTTGGGCCATAGTCAAAGCTTCATCCCTCAACACCACCAGTGTGGCTTATTTGTCCCTCTACAAGACTACGTGCAGATACAGGATTACTGATGGCAAAAATATTCAACACTACTTACTAGCAAAATAGCCCAAATTTTTGGAAAATTTAATCACCTTTCAGACTGCTGACCCATAAGATGGCATAATATACAGTATCAAAGCAATGAAACTTTTCCTGGTTTGCACAAGTACAAAACATCACAAACCACACATGTATGTCACAACACTAGTGCAAAGACTTCATAGAACAATGGCTGCCACAACTGAGATTGTGATGCCACAACAAAACACTGTCTCCATACTAAAACATTCCAGAAAAAGTACAGTTGTGTACACTTAACATAAATGTAGATGTTCGAGTGTATTCACTGTTGCAGTCATTACATTTGGGTAGAATCACAAAGCTATGGATGGGAGGATGGAACTAAATAGCATTAGGAGTGGCTATAAGGCCCAGCAGAACTGCAGTGGCAAAGGCTGCCCTGGATTTGGAGAAGACAGGCAAATGATAATGCTTTGTGAAGGTATGAACAGAGCTCCGTAGCAGCCTCTAGAATGTCTTTGGTTGGAACCCCTCTAAGAAAAGCTGCTGAGGGAGCGGCAGCCCTGGTGGAATGTGACCTGATCCCCTTGGGCACAGGTTTACCATGGTGCAAGTAGCAGAAACGAATGCAGTGGATTATCGACTTAGAAATAGTCTGCTTTGATATAGCCTTCCCCTCTGACCTTGCAGCAAATGCCACCAGCAGTTGCTCAGACTTTCTTACAGATTTGGTCCTGTAAGTAGAAAGTACAGTTGTGTACCTACCATAAATGTAGATGTCCGAGTGTATTCACTGTTGCAGTCATTACAATTGGGTTATCCTGCTGGCAGGCTACCCGCAGTCGGCCTGAATTCCAAAGTCCTGGTCCGGCATCGGTTGCTGTCTCCTTTTCCCTGACGTCAGTGCGCCAGGGGTATTTAAGATGCAGCAGACGCCATTTTCTTCTGTTTTTCTTGCCCCAGATGTCAGGTGCCCCCAAGAAGGTAGGCAATAAATATTGCTTATAAAAATATACAGTAAAATAAAAACAATTCCTTCATCTACAAGCAAATACACCACATAGGTTGTATAGGATAGAGAAGTATAGATTAGTCCCAGCAAAGAAAGGGGGATGGAGGTGGGTAACCTGGACTGCAACAGTGAATACACTCGAACATCTACATTAATGGTAGGTACACAACTGTACTATGTTCATCATGTTTCACTGTTGCAGTCATTACACTTAGGTTAAATCCCAAAGCTGAGGTAGGGTGGCTGGGCCTAAATAGGATTAGGAGTGGCTATGAGGCCCTGCAGAACTGCAGTGGCAAAGCCTGGATTTAGACTAAAGAGGTAAGTGATGATGCTTGGTAAAAGTGTGCACTGAACTCCAAGTTGCAGCCTCCAAAATTTCCTTGGTTGGTACTCCTCTGAGAAAGGCTGCTGAAGTGGCTGCTGCCCTGGTAGAATGTGGCCTAATATGTTTAGACACTGACTTGCCATGTTGTGCATAGCAGAAATGAATACAGTGTCCTATTCATTTTGAAATGGTCTGCTTTGAGATGGCCTTTCCTTGTGATCGTGCAGCATATGCTACAAACAGTTGCTCAGTTTTTCTGAAAGCTTTTGTTTTGTCCAAGTAGAAGCGTAGCTACCTGTGTATGTCCAAAGAGTGCAGAAGTCACTCCCCTTTATTCTGGGGAAAATGTTGGCAAATGAATGGTTTGGTTAAGAGCCACACTGGAGACTACCTTTGGCATAAATGTTGGGTTTGTCCTTAGAGAAACCCTGTCCTGATGAAAAATGATAAAAAGGTTCCACTGCCATTAATGCCTGTAACTCCGAGAGTCTTCTTGCTGAAGTTATTGCTAGGAGCAGAGCAGTTTTCCATGATAGGAATTTTATATCAGCTGTATTGGCTGGCTCAAAAGGAGGCAGTGTGAGCTTTTCTAAGACAAAGTTGAGGTCCCATGTAGGTATTGGTGCTCTCCTTGGGGGTCTTATGTTTTTTGCCCCTCTGAGGTACTGTCTTAGCAGTGGATGAGAGAAAATAGGAGGTTCCGTATTGTAATGAGCTGAAATGGCAGAGGCATGGATCTTAATCGATGAGAAGGATAGGCCTTTGTCCAGCATCTCAGTTAGGTATTGTAAAATCTGAGGAATATTTGGAACAAGTGGTTCATGTCCTTGTGCCGGATTCCAAGCACAGAATCTCTTCCATTTTACTGCACAAGATTTCCTGGTGCTGGGCATCCTGGCTTCCAAAATGACATCCATAACAGCTTTAGGGAGATATGTGTTCTGAGTGGCTACATTATCCGCCATGCAGCCAGATTTAAGGTTCCGAGTTGGCTGTGCAGGATCTGATTGTTTTGTTGAGTCAGAAGAGGAATTTGAGGTAAAGTCCAGGCTGGGCCTTGAAACAAGCTCTTTAGGATTGGGTACCAGTGCTGGTGTGGCCAGTCTGGGGCAATCAGAATCATTTTTGGCTTCTCTTGTCTAACTTTTAGGAGCACCTTGGGAAGGAGAGGCAGTGGTGGAAAGGTAAACTGTTACGGTTTTCCAGCTGAATGATAGAGCGTCCACTTTCCATGCTTGTGAGTGATAAGTCCTTGTGCAGAATCTCTGTAGTTGGCAGTTGTGAGGGGAGGCAAAAAGATGTCTGGGCATCCCCATTTCCTTGTTATCATGCTGAAGACCTGTGGATTTAATTTCCACTCGTGAGGGTCCATGAGGTTTCTGCTTAGTTCGTCTTCCAGAGTATTTTTTTTTCCTGGCAGGAATTGCGCCTGTAGATGTACTTGGTATGTCAGCGCTGTGTTCCACAAAGTCATGGCTTGTCTGCAGAGGGGGTATGAATGCGTGCCCCCTTGCTTGTTTATGTACCACATAACTGTAGTATTGTCCGTCTTTAGAAATAGTTGTCCTGGATGTAGTAGACCCTTGTAGGCTGTCAGGGCATTCTGTACGGCTAGCATCTCTTTTTGATTGATGTGAAGATGCATTTGGTCCATGGGACACGTGCCCTGAATACATTTTCCTGCCATGTGTGCCCCCAAGGCATAATCCGATGCATCTGTTGTTAGTGTCTGCCTGGCTGTGGGTAAAGTGAAAGGCTGTCCCTTGTTGTGGTGACAGGCCAGTGCCCACCATCAAAATTCCTGTTGCAGGCAGGGAATAAGAGTTAATATTGTTTCCAGGCTGTGGCAATGTTGAGTCAAAACACTTTTTAGATACCACTGTATCTTCCTCATATGCAATCTTGCATATGGAATTAGCAGGATGCCATGAAGCCCAAAGCCTGCAGAATCTTTCTTGCGGGTAGCTGGGTCTTTGTTGCCATCATTTGAAAGTAATGAGTCAGTTGCCTTTGCTTGTCTGGCATGAGATAAGCCATCTGGGCAGTTGTATTTAAGCTTGCACCCAGGAATATTATCTCTTGAGAGGGCACTAGTTTTGATTTCTTTTAGTTTACTGTGTACCCTAGGCAAATTAGTAACCCTTTTACAAACACCAGATGCTTTAGTAGAATGTCCTTGCTCTTTGCTTGAATAAGGCAGTCGTCCAAGTATGGATATATTTGTATTCCTTTTTGTCTGCAATATGCAATTACTGGTGCCAGGCATTTTGTGAAGACCCTGGGCGCAGTAGATAAGCCAAAGGGCAGTGCAGAGAATTGGTAATGCATTGAGCCAGCTATGAATCTGAGGTATCTTCTGCAAGATTGTCTGATTGGGACATGCAGGCATGCCTCTTTGAGGTCCAAAGTAACTAGCCAAGCTTTCTTGCCCAGCATGGGTAGAAGTTGCTGCAGTGTCAACATCTTGAATTTTGGAACATCTAGGAAAGTATTTAGAATTGACAGGTCCAGTATTGGTCTCCAGGCTTTGTCCTTTCTGGGTACCAAGAAAATTCTTGAGTAAAATCCTTGCCCCTGTTCTTGCTGTGGTACTTTCTGAATAGCTCTCATGTCCATGAGAGCAGAAATTTGTTTTTGTGCCTCTGCCCATTGACTTTGTGGCAGGTCTGGCATACCTTTTGGCCTTGTTAGGGTGTGAAAGTGTAACCTGTAACCCTGAGAAACAATAGTCAGTACCCCATTTGTCCTGGGTGATCCTTTGCCAATTTTGTGAGAAAAGTGCTAGTTTTCCCCCTAAGGGAGCTACCAAAAGCTTAGTGCTTGGCATTTGTAGAGGGAAGTCATTGGGACTGTTTCCTATAAGGTTGTGATTTGTCTTCTCCGCCTCTGGGGGATGAAGCACCCCATTGTTTAGGTCTATATGAGCCTTGGGGCTGAGCTCTGCCTCTTGGGCATCTGTATCTGCCTCTTTGTGGCCTGTCTGACACTGGAAAGGACCAATTTTTAGAGGGCCAGTTCCTGCTAAATCTAGGTGGCTGAAAGTACAGCTTTGTACCTACCATAAATGTAGATGTTCGAGTGCTAATACAGCTGCAGTCATAACAGATGGGTTCTCCTGCCGTCAGGCGGGTCCCTCAGTCGGCCGAATTCCAAAGTCTAGGTCCGGCGTCGGTTGTCGTCGCTTCTTCCCTGACGTCAGTGCGACAGGGGTATAAAAGAACCAGCCAATGCCATTTTCTTCAGTTTTTCTTGCCCCAGATGTCAGGTGCCCCCAGAAGGAAGGCAATACATAAATTTGTGTAATAAAACAATGCAATATAATCAAAATACAGTAGTTGCAAGCAAATACACCATAAATGAATACCCCAATCAGGTTGTATGAGGAGGTGTTAGCCAAAGGACCTGTCCCAAGAGGGGAAGGAGGGAGGGAAACCTGGACTGCAGCTGTATTAGCACTCAAACATCTACATTTATGGTAGGTACAAAACTGTACTATGTTCATCGTGCATACAGCTGCAGCCATAACAGATGGGTAGAATCCCAAAGCTAAGAAAGGGGTGGTAGGCACTAGGTGGAACTAGCAGGAGCCAGAATGCCCTGCAAGACTGCAGTGGCAAAGCCCGCTCTAGATCTGGAGTATAATGGAAGGTGGTAGTGCTTGGAGAAGGTATGCACAGAACTCCAAGTGGCTGCTTCCAAAATATCTTTGGTAGGAACTCCTCTGAGAAAAGCTGCAGAGGTAGCCGTGGCCCTTGTGGAGTGAGATCTGATGCCTGTAGGTACAGTTTTGCCATGAAAAGAATAGCAAAAGCGTATGCAGTGGGCTATCCATTTTGAGATTGTCTGTTTGGAAATTGGCTTTCCTTGAGCTCCTATAGCATAGGACACAAAGAGCTGATCTAATTTCCTGAAAGGCTTTGTTCTGTCCAAATAATAACGCAGTTGTCTGTGGATGTCCAAGGAATGCAGTAATCTCTCCCCTTTGTTTTGAGGATTAGGATAAAAGGTAGGTAAGTGTATAGCCTGATTCAAAGCTACCCGGGATTCCACTTTTGGCATAAAGGACGGGTTGGTTCGTAAGGAAACTCTGTCCTGATGGAAGATGATGAAAGGCTGCACAGCCATGAGAGCTTGTAATTCCGATACCCTACGAGCTGAGGTAATAGCCAGAAGGAAAGCTGTTTTCCAGGACAAATATTGCAAATCTGATGAGGCAGCTGGTTCAAAAGGAGGCAAGGTCAGTTTTTCTAGAATGAAATTGAGATCCCAAGCAGGTATTGGTTGTTTCCTTGGGGGGTTTTAGATTCTTAGCCCCTCTGAGGAACTGTCTTAAGAGGGGGTGAGAGAATAAGGGTGGATCAGTGTTGTATTCTGCAGAAATGGCTGAGGCATGGATTTTGATAGAGGAGAAAGAAAGTCCACTGCTTAGCAGCTCAGCTAGATACTGTAATATTTGAGGTAAATTCAGTTTTCCAGGATCCTGGCCCTTTTTCTCATTCCAGACACAAAACAGTTTCCATTTTGCGGAGTAAGCTTTTCTGGTAGACGGCCTTCTGGCCTCCAAAATGACATCCTGCACCTCCTTGGAGAGTAGGGTCTGTTGTGATGCTAAGGAATCTTCCATGTGGCTAGATTGAGTGTTTTTAGCTGACTGTGAAGAGTTTTGAAGCTGTGCCGAGTCAGAAGAGGAGGCATTAGAGGCAGGGTCCATGGTGGGGAATGTGTCAGGCTCCTCAGGAGTGGGTACCAGTGTTGTCTTGGCCAGTCTGGAGCAATGAGAATCATCTTTGGTCTGTCTGCTCTGGTTTTTAATAAAACGTTGGGCAGCAGAGGAAGAGGTGGGAAGGCATAAACTGTCATTGATGTCCAACTGAAAGAGAGAGCGTCCACTCTCCAGGCCTTTGGATGAAAAATACTTGAGCAGAATTTTGTCAATTGGTGATTTTCGTGGGAGGCAAAGAGATCTATGTCTGGCCTTCACCATGCTTGAATTATCTCTGTAAAAACTTGAGGATGCAACTTCCATTCGTGTGGATCTGTCATATTTCTGCTTAGGTTGTCTGCCAGCGTGTTTTCCTTGCCTGGCAAGTACTGTGCTTGTAATTCGATTTGTAAGTCCAGGACCATGTTCCAAAGTGACATGGCCAGTCTGCATAGGGGGTATGAATGGGTTCCTCCCCGTTTATGTACCACATTACTGTGGTGTTGTCCGTCCTTATCAATAGCTGACCTGGTTGCAGGAGGTCTTTAAAACTATAATAGCATTTATTACTGCTAGCATTTCCTTTTGACTTGATGTGTAGGTGCTTTTCTTTTTGGGACCATTTGCCCTTAAAGCACCGATCTATCATGTACGCCCCCCAGGCATAGTCAGAGGCATCTGTTGTGATGACTTGCTTTGCTTGAGGCTTGCTGAATGGGAGACCTGTGTTTGCTTGGCATGCTTGAGCCCACCACAGAAATTCCTTTTGAAGACATGGAATTAGTGGTATTATTGTTTCCAGGCTGTGGCTGTGTTGAGACCATAGGTTTTTCAAGTACCATTGAAGTTTCCTCATATGCAACTTTGCACATGGGATTAGTAAGATGCAAGATGCCATGAATCCCAGAGCCTGCAGGATTTTCCTTGCAGTCAGCCTGGTGTAATTTGCTAGTGTTCTGAAGTATTGAGTTAGTTGCCCCTGCTTCTCTGGCATGAGGTAGGCCATCTGGGTGTTTGTGTCCAAGTTGGCACCCAGGAAAATTATTTTCCGAGAGGGTATTAGCCTTGTTTTTGTTGACTGTGTATCCCAGAGAATTCAACAACATTATTACATAAGCCAGATGTTTCAGAAGAATGTGCTTGCTGTCCGCTTGGATCAGGCAGTCATCCAAATAGGGGTATATTTGTATCCCTTGAAGTCTGCAGTAGGCAATTACTGATGCCAGGCATTTCGTGAATACTCTGGGCGCAGTAGATAAGCCAAAGGGCAACGCAGAGAATTGATAATGGGTTGAACCTGCAAGAAATCTGAGGTATCCTTCTGCAATTTTGTCTGATTGGGACATGCAGGTATGCCTCCTTGAGGTCCAATGTTACCAGCCAAGACTCCTTGCCCAGCATGGGAAGAAGCTGCTGTAGAGTGAGCATCTTGAATTTTGGTACGAGTAGAAATGTGTTTAGAATGGATAGGTCCAAAATAGGTCTCCAATCTTTTCCCTTCCTTGGTACCAGGAATAGTGTGGAATAAAAACCTTGACCTTGTTCATGCGTAGGTACCTCTTGAATAGCTTTCATGTCTATGAGATCTGAAATTAGTCTTTGTGCCTCTGCCCTTTGTGTGGCAGGTTTGGCATGCCTCTCATTTTTGGAAGGGTGTGAAAATGGAATCTGTAGCCTCTGTTTATAATGTCCAGGATCCATTTGTCTTTTGTGACAATATGCCAATTTGAAAATCATGCCAGTTTTCCGCCTAATGGTGCTGCCATTTGAGTCTTGCTTGGCATGCAAAGGGGAAAGTCATTGGGCTTCCTTTCTGAATGGTTGCGAGTTATCCTCACCACCTCTTTGTGTAGGAGCTTGCCACTGTCTGCCTCTAAACGATCCTTGGGATTGCCCTCTGCCGCCTGTATCTACCTCTTTGGGGTCTGTCCGTGGCTGGAAAGGACCAATTTTTGGAAGGCCAATTTCTACTGAAACGTGGGGGTTGTACCTGTAGAAAATCTTTCACTGTTTGCATTGATTTAGCCTTTTCCTCCATTTTCCTTAATACCTCCTTGGCATTAGCATCAAATAATACATCCTTTTGTAGAGGGGCATCTAGTAATTTAGCTTTGACATGATCTGGTAAGGTTTGTTCCTTGAGCCAGGCATGCCTACATATGACTGATCCTGTAACAGCAGCTCTACATGAGGCCTCTAGAGCATCAAAACCACATTGTAAGGTATGTTTACCCACTTGTTCTGCACTATGCATCAAATCCTGCAACTCCTTCAAGTCTGGTTGTTCAGGTTGTGACATTTTACTTCTCAATTGTGATAACAAAACTGTTGGTACTTTAGCATATGGAACTGACAGTTTAATGCCCTCATGGTTAAGGTGGCAGAGGTATATACCTTTTTTCCCCACCTTTCTAAGGATCTGGAATCTCTCTCGGAAGGTAATGGATTTTTAGCAGTGGAGGCCTTAATTCCCTTGGGGCCCTGTGAGATAGTTTCTGGGTCAGCAGCATGGCTTTTGTATAGAAATTGGTGTGAGTCAGGAACCCTGTAGTACCTGTCAGGCTTGACTGGGGCTGGAGGTAGAGTATCCGGGTTAAGGCAGGCCTCCGAGTACTCATCTAGTATGTCCAAGACAGGAGGTATAGCTAGAGGCCTGTGCTGAGGTAGCAAGAGAAATTCCCTAAGCCTTTTCTTGGAATCTGAATAATCTTGGCCTTCCCATTGGAAGTGTTCCCTTAAGGTATGCAAAGTTTCCCCAAATGAGTAATCCTCTGGGGGGGGAGACAGAGGGGATGGACTCCTCAGCATCAGAATCTTCAAAAGGGGAGTAAGAATGTTCCTGTTCATCAGAGTGCTCTGAAATAATGGAGCCCTGATCAGAGGAGGGGGATTCTTCCTCCACTCTGGGCCTTTGTCGGGGGTTGTGAACCCCTGATAAGAGTAATCAAATCCTCAGCCATTTTAAGCATCTGTTTTTTAGGCATGGGGCCTGGAGATGGGCCTTGTGTAGCTTGTCTCTTAGAATGCATGGCTGCTTTAGACTTAGTGTAAGCCTTGATGGAAAAAGAAGAGGAAGGTCTGAAGACACCTTGAGAGGAGGTAGACCTGTCCACATTTTGAGATTCACCGCCAAGAGTGGCTTCGGTATCTGTAGTTGGGGTGTGGGCCGAGGAGCCTGCGACCTCGGGCACAGGAGACACCGCCAATGTAGTGTCGTCGGTAGTCAGGGGCTGCATAGGCACCTCGCTGAGAACCGGACCACGTGTAGTCGGCTTTGGCATGGTGTCGGTAGAGGCCACGGACCTCGTGTGTCGGTCCTTGTCTTTGCGTTTTTTAGACAAAACTGGAGTCAGAGTATCCGACTACATGATATAGTTAAATTTTTGGCCAAAATAATGCTGGGCGAACTCCGTCCGACGCTTTATGGTGCGTTTATTGAATGTAGCACAAAAGCGACAGACCGAGACGTCGTGGTCTGGGCCTAAACAAGGAATACAGAGGGAATGGAAATCCTTATGCGGCATTTGCTTCCCACATGAAATACAATTATTAACTTTGTCTGACATCGGTCTGAGGCAAGAAAAGTTTGCCCAACGGGGTACTTAGCTTTCAAGAAGACTTCGGTTGCAAAACTTTCGTAATTTCAGGAGCTGGCCACCCGGCACTTGCGAACTGCTTCTGCTTTGGGCACCGCGCAGCAAGAAAGACTGAAGAAAATGGCATCGGCTGGTTCTTTTATACCCCTGTCGCACTGATGTCAGGGAAGAAGCGACGACAACCGACGCCGGACCTAGACTTTGGAATTCGGCCGACCGAGGACCCGCCTGACGGCAGGAGAACCCATCTGTTATGACTGCAGCTGTAGGCACGATGAACATCCTGTAAGAAATCCTTTACTGTCTGCATTGATTTTTCTTTATCCTCCATTTTCATTAACACCAAACAAAGTATCATGCTGTAATGGAGCATCCAATAATTTTGCTTTAACATGATCAGGTAAACTTTGTTCTTTTAACCAAGCATGCCTTTGAATGACAGAACCTGTAACTGTGGCTCTGCAAGAAGCCTCTAATGAATCAAAACCACATTGCAGAGTATGCTTTCCCACTTGTTCAGCTGCATGCAATAAATCCTGCATTTCCTTATTGTCAGAACATTCTGAGCTTGTAGACATTTTCTGTTTTAGCAAAGACATTAGGTACTGTTGATATTTAAAAATGTGAAACTGGCAATTTAAAGCCCTTACAGCTAAAGTAGCAGAAGTGTAAACTTTTTCCCCCCATCTATCCAGTGCTCTAGAATCCCTATCAGAGGGAACAGGGTTTTTTTGCAGTGGAAGCCTTGGTCCCTTTGGGACCCTGAGAAATTGTTTCTGGGTCAGCAGCAGGGTTTTTATAAAGAAATTTATGAGAGTCTGGGACCCTGTAGTACCCATCTGGCTTGACTGGTGCAGGGGGTAAAGAATCAGGCGACAAACTGGATTCTGAAAAGAACAATATCTAGTACAGGGGGGATAGCAAGGGGCCTGTGCTGAGGAAGTAAAAGAAAGTCTCTGAGCCTTTTCTTGGACTCTGAATAATCCTCGCTCTCACAATGGAAATGCTCCCTCATGGTGTGCAAGGTTTCCCCAAAAGAGTAATTCTCAGGAGGAGAGGCTGAAGGGATAGATTCTTCAGCATCAGAGTCCTCATAGGGAGGAAGAGAATACCCCTGTTCTGAAGAGGAATCAGAGGAAATAGAGACCTGGTCAGAGGAGTCATAGTCAGTGTCTTGCCTAGGCCTTTTATCAGGAGGGGGATGGGTACCCCTGATCAAAGTAATTAGGTCCTCGGCCATTTTAAGCATCTGTTTCTTTGGCATGGATGACTGTCCTGGAGAATGCTGTACTTGTTTCATTGTCTTTATTGGTGTTTTAGACTTTGTCTTGGCTGCTGATGTGGACTTGATAGTAAGCTGTGTAGGTCTGAAAACACCCTCAGAAGCTGATGCCTGCTCAGCAGCTCCGGACCCATCTGAGGGAATAGTTTCTGTAGGCCCAATACCTTGAGTTTCCAGAGGCCTAGTTGTCTCCACGTGGGAGTCGGAGACAGCCTGTGGCTCTGAGATAGCAGGTGTCAGAGGCTGCAAAAGTGCCTCACGGCGAACCGACGACTGGCCTAGAAGAGGCTTTGTTGTCTGTTTTGGACCTCGGATGCCTGTCCTTTTCTTTGTCTCTGCATTTTTTATGAATTCCAGTTGTCGGTTGTTCCGACGGCATTATGTAGTTAAACCTTCAGCCAAAGTAATGTAAAGCAAAATTAAACAGATGCTTAATAGTGCGTTGGTTGAATCTTGCACAAAACCGACAACTAGCAACGTCGTGGTCAGGGCCTAGGCAAGGAATACAGTAAGAGTGAAAATCCTTATGAGGTATTTGCTTCCCACAAGAAATACAATTGTTAACTTTTTCTGACATCGGTCTGGAGCAAGAAAAAGTTTCCCCAACAAGGTACTTCACTTTATTGAAGACTTCGGATCTGAAATTCAATTTCGAAAATCTCAGGAGTCGGCCGACCGGCACTTGCGAACTGCTTTTGCTTCGGGCACCGCGTGGCAAGAAAGACTGGAGAAAATGGCGTCGGCTGCATCTTAAATGCCCCTGGAGCAGTGACCCCAAATGAGTAATCCTCTGGGGGGGGGGGCAGAGGGCCTCAGGGAAGAGGCGACAGCAACCGACGCCGGACCAGGACTTTGGAATTCAGGCTGACTACGGGGTAGCCTGCCAGCAGGATAACCCAATTGTAATGACTGCAACAGTGAAACTCAATGAACATCTGTACTATGTTCATCAAGTTTCACTGTTGCAGTCACTACAATTGGGTTGAATCCCAAAGCTAAGGTTGGGAGGCTGGTGCTAAATACGATTAGGAGAGGCTATCAGGCCCTGTAGAACTGCAGTGGCAAAGCCTGCCCTGGATTTTGAGTAGAGAGGCAAGTGGTAGTACTTTGTAAATGTATGCACTGAACTTCAAGTTGCAGCCTCTAAGATGTCTTTGGTTGGTACTCCTCTCAGGAAGGCTGCTGCTCTGGTTGAATGTGGCCTAATACCCATAGGTACTAATTTGCCATGCTGAGAATAGCAGAAACGAATGCAGTTGCCTATCCACTTTGAAATGGTCTGTTTTGAGATAGGCTTTCCTTGTGATCCTGCAGCATATGCCCCCAGAAGCTGATCAGTCTTTCTGAAAGCTTTGGGTCTGTCCAAGTAGAAGGCAGCTGTCTGTGAATGTCCAAAGAATGCAGAAGTCTCTCACCCTTATTCTGTGGGTTTGGGTAAAAGGTAGGCAAATGAATTGTTTGGTTAAGGGCCACACTGGACACTACCTTAGGCATAAACGTACGGTTTGTCCTCAGAGAAACCCTGCCATGATGGAAAATAATAAAAGGTTCCACAGCCATGAGTGCCTGTAACTCTGAGACTTGTCTAGCGGAGGTTATTGCTAGGAGCAGAGCTGTTTTCCAGGATAAGAATTTTATATCAGCTGTAGAGGATGGCTCAAACGGAGGCAGTGTGAGTTGTTCCAAGACATAGTTGAGGTCCCATGCAGGTAATGGGGCTCTCCTTGGAGGTCTTATGTTTTTTGCCCCTCTGAGGTACTGCTTTAGTAATGGATGCAAAAAAATAGGCGGATTTGTATTGTAATGAGCTGAAATGGCAGAAGCATGAATTTTAATTGATGAAAAGTAAAGGCCTTTATCCAGCATCTCAGTTAAGTATTGCAAAATCTGAGGAATATTTGGAACAATCGTGTCAACGCCTTGTGTCTGATTCCAGGCACAGAATCTCTTCCATTTTTCTGCATAAGATTTTCTGGTGCTAGGCCTCCTGGCCTCCAAAATAACATCCATCACCGTTTTTGAGAGAGGTGTGCCTTGAATGGCTACAGTATCCGCCATGCTGCCAGGTTTATGGTCCTGAGTTGGCTGTGCAGTATCTGTCTTGTTGGGTCAATAAGTGAGGAATTTGAGGTAATGTCCAAGCTGGACCTTGAGACAAACTCTTTAGGATTGGGTACCAGTGCTGGCAGGGCCAGTCTGGGGCAATCAGTATAATTTTTGGCTTTTCTAGTCTGACCTTGAGGAGTACCTTGGGAAGGAGAGGCAGAGGAGGAAAGGCATATACTGTTAGGTTTTTCCAGCTGAAAGATAGAGCATCCACTTTCCATGCTTGCTTGTGATAAGTCCTTGTGCAGAATTTCTGTAGTTGGAAGTTCGTGAGGGGAGGCAAATAGGTCTATGTCCAGGCATCCCCAGTTCTTTATCATGCTGAATACTTGTGGATCCAATTTCCACTCGTGGGGATCCATTAGGTTTCTGCTTAGTTAGTATGCCAGAGTATTTATCCTTCCTGGCAGGAATTGTGCTTGCAGATGTACTTGATAAGTCAATGCTGTGTCCCACAAGTTCATGGCTAGTCTGCAGAGGGGGTAGGAATGTGTGTCCCCCCTGCTTATGTACCACATGACTGTAGTACTGTCTGTCTATCAGTAGTTGTCCTGGATAAAGTAGATCCTTGAAAGCTGTCGGGGCATTCTGTACAGCTAGCATCTCTTTTTGATCGATATGTAGATGCATTTGACTTGTGGACCATGTGCCCTGAATACATCTTCCTGCCATATGGGCCCCCCAGGCATAATCTGATGCATCTGTTGTCAATGTTTGCCTGGCTGTGGGTATGGATAATGGCTGTCCCGTGTTGAGGTGACAGGCTTTTTCCCACTATCGAAACTCCTGTTACAGGCAGGGAATGAGGGTAATTATTGTTTCCAGGCTGTTGCAATGTTGAGTCCAAACATTTAGATACCATTGAAGTTTCCTCATATGCAGTGTTGCATATGGAATTAGTAGAATGCAGGATGCCATGAAGCCCAAAGCCTGCAGAATTTTTCTTGCAGATAACTGGGACTTTCTTGCCAACATTTTGAAATAAGTAGTCAGTTGTCTTTGTCTGGTGTGAGATGAGCCATCTGGGCAGTTGTATTTAAGCTTGCACCCAGGAATATTATCTCTTGAGAAGGTATGAGTTTTGATTTCTTTTCGTTTACTGTGTACCCTAGACCAATTAGTAACCTTTTTACAAACTCAAGATGCTGTAATAGAGTGTCCTTTTTCTCTGCTTGAATAAGGCAGTCATCCAAGAATGGATAAATTTGTATTCCTCTGTCTGCAAAATGCAATCACTGGTGCCAGGCACTTTGTGAAGACCCTGGGCACAGTAGATAAGCCAAAGGGCAGTACAGAGAATTGAGCTAGCCATAAATCTGAGGTATCTTCTGCATGACTGTCTGACTGGGACATGCAGATATGCCTCTTTTAGGTCTAATGTCACAAACCAAGCCTTGTTGCCCAGCATGGGCAGAAGCTGCTGCAGAGTTAATTTGAATTTTGGAATATCCAGGAATGTGTTTAGGGTAGACAGGTCCAGTATTGGCCTCCAGGCTTTGTCCTTTCTGGGTACCAAGAATAGCCTTGAGTAAAATCCTATTCCCTGCTCTTGCTGTGGTACTTGTTGAATGGCTTTCATGTCCATGACGGATAGAACTTGTTTTGTGCCTCTGCCCATTGATTGCGTGGCAGGTTTGGCATACCGTTTGGCCTTGGCAGGGTGTGAAAGTGGAACCTGTAACCTTGAGATACGATATTTAAGACCCATTTGTCTTGGGTGATCCTGTGCCAATTGTGTGAAAAAAGTGCTAGTTTTCCCCCCAAAGGAGCAGCCAGAAGATAAGTGCTTGGTGTTGGTAGGGGAAGTCATTGAGACCGTTTCTTGTATGGCTGTGATTTTTTCCTCTCCACTTTTGGAGGTAGAAGCACCCCATTGCTTAGGCCTGTATAAGCCTTGGAGCTGTGATCTGCATCTGGGGCGTCTGTATCTGCCTCTGTGGCCTGTCCGACACTGGAAAGGACCAATTCTTTGTAGGCCGATTCCTGCTAAATCTGGGAGGCTGTACCTGTAAGAAATCCTTCACTGTTTGCATAGATTTAGCTTTGTCCTCCATTTTCTTCAACACTTCTTCTGCTTTAACACCAAACAAGGTATCATGTTGCAATGGAGCATCTAATAGTTTTGCTTTAACATGATCAGGCAGATTCTGCTCTTTTAACCAAGCATGCCTCCTAATGACAGAACCTGTAACTGCGGCCCTGCAAGAGGCCTCTAGAGAATGAAAACCACATTGCAAAGTATGCTTTCCCACTTGTTCAGCTGCATGCAATAAATCCTGCATTTCTTTGTTTTCTGCACATTCTGAATTGGTCAACATTTTCTGTTTAAGCAGTGACATAAGATATTGCTGATATTTAAGCATATGGAACTGACAATTTAAAGCTCTTACAGCCAAGGTAGCAGAAGTATAAATCTTTTTTCCCCATCTGTCCAGGGCCCTTGAATCCCAATCAGAGGGAATAGGGTTTTTGTGGCAGCCTGGACCCTCTTGGGACCCTGAGAAATAGTTTCTGGATCAGCAGCAGGGTTTTTGTAAAGAAATTTATGTGAATCCGGAACCCTGTAGTATCTCTGTCTGGCTTTACAGGAGCTGGTGGTAAAGAATCACGAGAGAGACCAGACTCTGTATAAACATCATCTACAATGTCTAAAACAGGAGGAATAGCAAGGGGTCTGTGCTGAAGTAATAAGTCTTTGAGCCTTTTTATGGATTCAGAGTAATCCTGGCTCTCCTAATGGAAATGCTCCCTCATAGTATGCAGGGTCTCCCCAAAAGAATAATCCTCAGGAAGCGAGGCTGAAGGGATGGATTCTTCAGCATCAGAATCCTCATAGGGAGGAAGGGAATATTCATGTTCAGAAGAGGAATCAAAGGAAATGGAAACCTGATCTGAAGATTCATATTCTATCTCTTGCCTAGGCCTCTTATCAGGAGGGGGATGGGAACCCTTGATCAAAGTAATTAGGTCTTTGGCCATTTTAAGCATCTGTTTTTAGGCATGGAAGTCTGTCCATGAGAATGCTGTACTTGTTTCTTTGTCTTTAGAGCTGCTTTAGTCTTTACCTTTGAAGCTGAGGTTGGCTTTACATATAACTGTGTAGGTCTGAAAACATCCTCAGAAGCCGATGCCTGCTCAGCGGCTCCGGACCCATCTGAGGGAATAGTTTCAGAGTGTCCAGTACCTTGAGTTTCCAGTGGCCCAGTTGGCTCCACGTGGGAGTCGAAGCGGCCTGTGGCTCTGAGGTAGCAGGCGTCAGGGGCTGTGAAAGCGCCTCACTGAGAACCGGCAAACCGGCGACAGGCCTAGCGGAAGCCTCATCGGTTTTGGACCTCAGATGCCTGTCCTTTTCCTTGCGTTTTTTATAAACTCCGGTCATCGGCTGTTCCCACGGCATTATATAATTGAATCTTCGGCCAAAGTAATGAAAGGCAAAATCGTACCGACGCTTAATAGTGCATTGGTTAAATCTAGCACAAAACAGACAGCTAGTAACGTCGTGGTCAGGGCCTAGGCAAGGAATACAGTAAGAATGAAAATCCTTATAAGGTATTTGCTTCCCACAAGAAATACAATTGTTAACTTTTTCTGACATCGGTCTGGAGCAAGAAAAAAAGTTTCCCCAACGGGGTACTTAGCTTTAATGAAGACTTCGGATCTGAAATTCGAGTTTGAAAATCTCAGGAGTCGGCCGACCGGCACTTGCAAACTGCTTTTGCTTCGGGCACAGAGCAGCAAGAAAGACTGAAGAAAATGGCGCCGGCGGCATCTATTATACCACTGGTGCAGTGACGTCAGGAAAGAGGCGACAGCAACAGTTACCGGACCTAGACTTTGGAATTCGGGCCGACTGAGGGTAGCCTGCCAGCAGGATAACCCAATTGTAATGACTGCAACAGTGAAACACGATGAACATTCTTAGTTGTCTGTGTACATCCAATGAATGCAAAATTTGCTCCCCCTTGTTCTGTTGGTTTGGGTAAAATGTTGGCAGGTGAATTGTCTGGTTAAGAGCCACACTGGATACCACCTTAGGCATAAAAGAAGGATTGGTCCTGAGGGACATCCTGTCTGGGTAAAATGTAATAAAAGGCTCCACAGCCATGAGAGCCTGTAGTGCTGAAACCCTTCTTGCTGAAGTGACTGCCAAGAGGAAAGCTGTTTTCCAAGATAGAAATTTTATATCCGCAGTAGCTGCTGGTTCAAATGGAGGCAGGGTGAGTTTTTCCAGCGCAAAGTTGAAGTTCTATGCAGGAGTTGGTGATCTTCTGGGAGGCCTTAAATTTTTGGCCCCTTTAAGATGCTGTTTAAGCAGAGAATGAGAAAAGAGGGAAAGCTCTGTGTTGTAATAAGCCGAGATGGCAGAAGCATGGATTTTTACTGAAGAAAAAGATAGGCCCTTGCCAAACATCTCAGTCAAATATTGTAAAATCTGAGGAATATTTGGCTTTGCTGTGATCGTTCCTTGTGCTTGGTTCCAAGCATAGAATCTCTTCCATGTATCAGCATAAGATTTTCTAGTACTAGGCCTTCTGGCTTCCAAAATGACATCCATCACAGATTTACTGAGCGGTGGTGTTTGAATAATTAAATGATCAGCCATGCTGCAAGGTTCAGAGTTTGGAGCCAAGTGTGCAAAATTTAACTGTTCTGCTGAGACAGTAGAGGAGGTATTTGAGGCAAGTACCAAGGAGGAAGTTGAGACATATTCCTTAGAATTGGGCAACAGTGCTGGTGAGGCCAGTCCGGAGCAACTAGGATCATTTTTGTTTTTTCCTGTCTGACTTTTAGTAAGACCTTGGAGAGAAGAGGCAGAGGGAGAAAGGCATAGACTGATAGGTTTTTCGAATTGAAGGACAGGGCATCCACTTTCCATGCTTTTCTGTGATAAGTTCTTGTGCAGAATTTGTCCAGCTGATAATTTTGGGGAGAGGCAAATAGATCCATGTCTGAGCTCCCCCACTTCTGTGTTAACATGCTGAAGATTTGTGGATCCAGTTCCCATTCATGCGGGTCCATAAGATTTTTGCTTAGGTCATCTGCCAGAGTATTTTGTTTTCCTGGCAGGAATTGAGATTGAAGATGTATTTGATAAGTCAAAGCTGTGTTCCACAATGCCATGGCTAGTCTGCAAAGGGGGTAGGAATGTGTACCCCCCCCCTGCTTATGTACCACATAACCATGGTGTTCTCCATCTTTATCAGCAGTTTTCCTGGATGAAGTAAGTCCTTGAAGGCTGTCAGAGCATTCTGAAGCATCTCTTTCTGGTTGATGTGCAGATGCATTTGTTTTGGGTTCCATTTGCCCTGAATGCATCTCCCCGCCAGGTGGGCCCCCCAAGCATAGTCTGATGCATCTGTAGTTAGGGTTTGGGTGGCAGGGGGTAGAGTGAATGACAGTCCCTTGTTTTGGTGACATGTCTCTGCCGACCAAAGAAACTCCTGTTGTAGGAAGGGAATGAGAGGAATCATTGTTTCCAGACTGTGACAATGTTGACTCCATAAACTTTTTTAGGTACCATTGTAGTTTCCTCATATGCAGTCTCGCATATGGAATTAGTAGAAGGCAGGATGCCATGAACCCCACAGCCTGCAGAATTGGTCTTGTAGATAACTGGGCTTTTGTTGCCATTTGTTTGAAGTACGTTGTCAGTTGCCTTTGTTTGTCTGGAGTAAGGTAAGCCATCTGGGCAGTTGTATTCAAGCTTGCACCCAGGAATGTAATTGTTTGAGAGGGTACCAGTTGGGATTTCTTTTCATTTATTGTGTACCCTAGGCATGTTAGAAGCCTTTTTACAAACACCAGATGTTGAAGAGTGTCCTTGTCCTCTGCTTGAATGAGACAGTCATCCAGAGAAGGATAAATTTGTATGCTTCTTTGTCTGCAGAATGCAATTACTGGTGCCAGGCAATTTGTAAAGACCCTGGGCGCAGTAGATAAGCCAAAGGGCAGCGCAGAGAATTGGTAATGCAAAAAAACCTGCCTTGATTCCCTTATTGGGATATGTAGGTATGCCTCTTTTAAGTCTAATGTCACTAACCAAGCGTTCCTGCCCAGCATAGGCAGCAGCTGTTGTAAAGTCAGCATTTTGAATTTTGGAATGTCCAGCAACATGTTCAAAATCGATAAGTCTAGTATTGCACTCCAGGCAGTGTCTTTTCTGGGTAGCAGGAAAAGTCTTGAATAAAAACCTTGTCCTTTTTCCTTTTCTGGTACTGGTTGAATAGCCATGTCCATGAGGGACATAACTTGTTTCTGGGCCTCTGCCCACTGATTTTGTGGCACATCTGGCCAACCGTTTGGAATTGGCAAAGTATGGAAATGAAATCATTGAGACTGTTTACTGTAGGGTTGTGTTTTATTTCCTCCAGATTTGGAGGTGGAGGCACCCCATTGCTTTGACTTGTAAGAACCCTGCGATTGGTGTCTGGAGCCTTTTGAGCGCCTGGATTTGCCTTGAGTGGCTCTGTTGGACACAGGAAAGGACCAAATTTTAGTAGGCCAGTGCCTACTGAACCTGGGTGGCTGCACTTGCAAGAAATCTTTTACAGTTTGCATAGATTTAGCTTTGTCTTCCATTTTCTTTACAACCTCTTCTGCCTTATTACCAGAGTATCATGCTGCAAGGGGGCATCCAACAATTTAGCTTTAACATGATCAGGCAGATTTTGCTCCTTGAGCCAGGCATGCCTTCTAATAACAGATCCAGTAACTGCGGCCCTGCAAGAGGTCTCCAAGGAATAAAAACCACATTGCAAAGTATGCTTTCCAACCTGTTCTGCTGAATGCAATAATTCCTGTAATTCTTTATTTTCCACACAATCAGAAATCAACATAATTTTCTGTTTCAGTAAGCCCATAACATGCTGTTGATATTTAAGCATATGAAACTGGCAGTTTAATGCCCTAATTGCCAAGGTTGCAGACGTATAAACCTTCTTTCCCCATCTATCCAGCGCCCTGGAATCTCCATCAGAGGGGGTAGGATTTTTGGCTGTAGAGGCCTTTACACCCTTGGGACCTGTGAAATAGTCTCAGGATCAGCAACAGTATATTTTTGAATAGAAATTTGTGGGAGTCAGTAACCCTGTAATATCTGTCTGGCTTACTAGGAGCCGGAGATAGGGAATCAGAAGCAATGCTTGATTCCGTAAACACATCAACAATGTCTAATACAGGAGGAATTGCCAAAGGTCTATGCTGAGGAAGAAGGAAATCCCTAAGCCTCTTTTTTGATTAAGAGAAATCCTGACTCTCCCAGTGAAAATGTTCCCTTAAAGTATGCAAAGTTTCGCCAAAAGAGTAATCCTCAGGAGGAGATGCAGACGGGATGGATTAATCTGCATCAGAATCCTCATAGGGTGGAATAAAAAATTCTTGATCAGAAGAGGAATCAGAAGAAATGGAAACCTGATCTGAAGATTTGCAATCAGTGCCTTGCATAGGCCTCTTAGCAGGGGAGGGTTGGGAACCCTTGATCAAGGTAATTAAGTCCTCAGCCATTTTGATCATCTGTTTTTTAGGCATAGGGGCCTGAGCACGTGGCTCATGCATCTTTTTTTAGACATAGAAGATGTTTATGATCTTGTTTTTGAGGCTGGCGTCTGTTTAATATAAAAATGTTAAGGCCTGAAATCACTCTCAGAAGCTGGTGCCTGCTCAGCGGCTCCAGACCCATCCAAGGGAAAGACATCCGCGGGTTCGATACTCTGATAATTTCGTGGCATACCGGACTCTGAATGGGTCTCTGTAGAGGCCTGCGACTCAAAAGTAGCGGGTATCAGGGGCTGTGAAAGCACCTCACTGAGTACGGGCGACTGGCTTAGGAGAAGCTTCGTCGTCGGTTTTGGACCTCGACGGTCTGCCTCTTTTTCTTTGCATTTTTTGTGAACTCCGGTAGCCGGATTGCTAATCGACGACATTTCAGGATAATTAAATCTTGATCCAAAATATTTAGAAGCAAAAATATACCGACGCTTAATAGTGCGTTGGTTAAATCTAGCACGAAACAGACACCAAGGCACGTTATGATCTGGGCCTAGGCAAGGAATACAGTTCAAATGAAAATCCTTATGAGGTATTTGCTTCTCACAAGTAATGCAATTATTAACTTTTACTGACATCGGTAAGGAGCAAGAAAAAGTTTCCCCAACGAGGCACTTCGCTTTAGTTTGAAGACTTCGGTTCTGAAACTCGAATGCGAAAATTTCAGGAGTCGGCCGACCGGCACTTGCAAACTGCTTTGGCTTTGGGTACCGCACGGCAAGAAAGACTGAATAAGATGGCGTCAGTTGCATGTTTTATACCCCTGACGACCTGACATCATGGAAGAGGAGACAGCAACCGACGCAGGACCCAAGACTTTGTTATTCAGGCAGACTGAGGGCAACCTGCCAGCAGATTACCCAAATGTAATGACTGCAACAGTGAAACACGAAGAACATCAAGAATCTGCATCCTAGTTAAAGTGACAGTATAAGCTTAGAACAGGAAACAAGACACTAAGGGATTCCATCTCTGAAGTCCAAGGCATCCTCCCAGTAAGGAATAAAAAGGTAAAAAAAGCATGCACACACAGACACTAGCACACAGTAATAGAGGCTTTATACAATGCAAAAGTACAGTTGTATAAAATCTTACCAAAATGGTATATGTCGTCCTCTTCACAGCTGCAGTAATTCTTACAATAGAGATCCCCTGCCAAGGGTGACTTGACATCCGGCCAGTATACCAAAACCTTTAGGTTGCCATCCTCAGAACTGAGACCCCCAGTAGGAGCGCAGGTCCAAGGAGTAGACAAGTAACAAGCAAGTCCAAAAGGGAAAAAAAGCATTGGGAAGAGGGAGGGAGTGAATACTGCAACAGTGAAAACAAGGACATCTACCTTTACTGTAAGATTTTACACAACTGTACACTATGTTCTCCTCTTCACTGTTGCACTATTCCTTACAATAGGGAGAGTGCAAAAGCTCAGGAAGAAGAGAGGGAGGAGGAAGGTCCAGCAGAGCCTTCTAGAAACCCATGAAAAATGACCCTAACAAAACCAGCTCTAGTCCTGATATCACATCCAACTTGCAGTGTTTGGTGAAAGTATGCACAGAAGTCCAGGTAGCTGCCTTAAGAATAGAGTTACAGTCTACACTCTTGGAAAAAAAACACCAGAAGCCGCCACAGCCCTAGTAGAATGAGCCTCAACAGGAAGAGGAATGCTCCTGCCACAAAAAGAACAAGAAAAAGGAAATGGCTTTAGATATCCAAGAAGAAATAGTTTGCTTGGAAACTATCAATCATAAAGATCTAGGATGAAAGGAAACAAAACATTGATCAAATTTGCAAAAAGCTTTGGTCTTATCCAAATAAAATCTGAGTTGTCTATGCACATCAAAGGTGTGCACAACCTTCTCAATAGCAGACTGCAGAAAAGAGGAAAAAAAGTGGGCAAATGAACAGACTGATTAAGAGAGAATTCATTCACCACTGTGGGCATAAAAGAAGGATTAGTAAGAAGGGACACACTTGTCTTTATGGAAAACTAAAGGAGGAGGAAAACCTACAAGGGCTTGAAGCTCAGACACCCATCTGACCTTCTAAGGGTCAGCAGAACAGCAGCCTTCCAAGAACAATGTTGAAAGGAAGCTGAAGTCTCAGGCTCAAAAGGAGCCTGGGTGAATTTCTCCAAAACAAAATTAAGGTCCCAGGAAGGGGGAAAGGTTTCCTAGGAGGTCTAATATGAAGGATGCCTTTAAGAAACTGTTTAACCTCAAATCTAGGAGGTTAGAGGGGATGCTAAAGGCAAAGAAGCATAAATAGCTGACAAGTGGGCCTTAACAGAAGAGTATGCCAACCCAGCATTGAGCAGTTCACATAGATAACAGAGAACAAAAGGAACATCCACAGAAAGTGGATCCAGGTTATCAGAAAGGCACCAAACAGAAAACCTCTTCCATTTAGATAAGTAGGATTTCCCAGTACTGAGTTTTCTGGCCTCCTGCAGGACACTAAGCACGTCCTCAGAAAGAAGGTGTATGTATGGAATCAAAATCCTACCACCCACAGTGTCAGTTGAAGAGTGGACAAGTGAGGACGGATGCGACATGATCTGTCTTGCGCAAGTAGGTCCAACCTGTGAGGTAACTTGTGATGATTGCCCTTGGCTAAATACAGAAGAGGGAATCAATGGTGTCCGGGTCAAAAAGGGGTCACCAGAAAAATTTTGTGAGCATCCTGCTTTATCTTGAACAGGACGTTTGGAATGAGAGTAAGGGGAGAGAGAAGGCATAAAGAAACATCCCCTTCAAGGAAAAAGAGAGGGTGGTCCACCTTCCAGGCATAAAAAAGAGGAAGGGAAGTTGTCTGTACCAAGTAGATCTATTTGCCTCCACTCTGGAGTACCTCACTAGTGGACAATATCCAGAAACACATCCCAGTGAAGCATCCACTCATGGGATTGTGATATGGACCTGCTCAGAGACTCTGACACAATGTTCTGACCTGAGGGAATGTAAACTGCCAAGAGACATCACTTGATACTGGATAGCTAGCTCCCACACGAAGTGCTAATCTGCAAAGGAGCTAAGATCTTGTCCCCCCCCCCCCTGCTTGTTGACATACCACATCACTGTAGTATTGTCTGCAAGTACCTTGAGGGACCGTGGAGTAAAAAAAAAAAAAAAAAAAAGAGGATGAAATGCTTGAAAAGCCAACAGAAAAGCTCTCATCTCTGACATGAATGTGGTCTTTCTTTTGTTGAAGTGACAAGAGGCCCTGCATACTTAGAGAGCCGAAGGAAGCCCTCCATCCCACATGTGAAACATCTGTGAAAAGCTCCTGAGAGGGGAGTGGAGGTTGAAAAGGAAGCACTAGATTAAGTGACAACTACCAAATTCACCACTGAAGTTCCAACTTGAGGCATGGAAGAAGAGGGACTAAGAAATCTAAAGGATGAGAGTGCTGAAGCCAAAATGATTTTGGAAACCACTCGTGCATTCTCATGTGGAGTTTTGTTAGAAACAGCACAGGAATCGTGGAGGCCATGAAACCCAGAGCTCTCAGAAATTCCTTGGCTGTAACTGAGGCCAGAGGAAGAAGGGATTGAAAGAAGACAAAGAATTACAGCCTTGGGAGGAGGCAGAGATGCCAGTATTGGAATAGTCTGGATCCTACAATCCAGAAAAACATGAACCTGTGAAGGAGTCAGGAAGGACTTCTGGAAATTTATAGCGAACTCCAGGCTTTGCAGGACAGAAGTGGCAAAGTGAAGATGCTGCAAGAGAATCTCTGGAAAGCAGGCTGAAAAAGTAGGTCTTTATGTAGGGAGAGACCTAGAACACCCTTAGTCTGCAAAAAGTAATCTCCGGAATGAGGCATTTGGTGAATAACCTTCGGGCAGCAGAAAGGCCAAAGGGCAAAGCAGAGAACTGAAAATGCCAGGAAGCAACAGAGAAACAAAAACTTCCTGAAAAGGGGATGAATAGGGACATGAAAACAAACATCCTTGAGGTCCACAGAAACTAGAAAAGCCTAAGGAAGCAGCAGAGGAAACAAAGTCTGAAGGGATAAGGATAAGGGACATTTCAAAAAGGGGTTTAGGTGACAGAGATATCCAGAATGGGTCTCCAAGTGCCCTCTTTCCTGGGGACCAAGAAAATTCTGGAATAAAAATCCTTCCACCTTTGAGAAACTGGAACTTTCTGAATAGTTCTGAGTCAAGAGACCCTGAAGCATCTCTGGAAAAAAGGCCAACTGTTCCGGAGGGGGCTGAAGAATGCCCATGCATGGGGGAAGATGCTTCCAGACCATGTAGTACCCTTGGCAAATGAAAGAACCCAGGAATCTTGAGTAATATTTAACCACACAGGAAAGGATAGGGAAAGACTAATGTGGCTGAGAAGAAAGTACAGTTGTGTACACTTACCATAAATGTAGATGTTAGAGTGTATTCACTGTTGCAGTCATTACATTTGGGTAATCTGCTTGCAGGTTGCCCTCAGTCGGCCTGATTAACAAAGTCTTGGGTCCTGCATCAGTTGCTGTCCCTTCTTCCATGACATCAGATTGTCAGGGGTATAAAACATGCAGCAGACGCCATTACATCAGTTTTTTCTTGCCCCAGATGTCAGGTGCCCCCTAATGGGAAGCAATTAAACGTAAAAACACAAAGGTATACCTCTAACAAAAAAGCAAATACACCAAAAAGGCCTTTAAGCACAGTAAAGGAAAGCAGAGGTATAGCCAAAATAAGTTAGGGGGCAGGAGGGTGGGTAAAGTACAGTTTTGTACCTACCATAAATGTAGATGTTCGAGTGCTAATACAGCTGCAGTAATCACAGATGGGTTTTCAGCCGTCAGGCGGTCCCTCGGTCGGCCGAATTCCAAAGTCTTGGTCTGACGTCGGTTGTCGTCGCTTACTCTTCTGACGTCAGTAAGGCCAGAGTATACAAGACACAGCCGACGCCATGTTCTTCAGTCTTTCTTGCCCCAGATGTCAGGTGCCCCCAAAAGGAAGGCAATACATAAATAAGGCTTATCTACATATGCAGGCAATGCAATGTAATGCAAAATCAGTGTAAGCAAGCAAATAAAACATAGCAGGATAACCCAAGTCAGGTGGTATGAAGAGGTTGTTAGGCCCCATGCCTTTACCAAGTGGGGAAGGAGGGAGGGAAACCTGTACTGCAGCTGTATTAGCACTCGAACATCTACATTTATGGTAGGTACAAAACTGTACTATGTTCATCGTGCATACAGCTGCAGTAATCACAGATGGGTAGAGTCCCAAAGCTATGCATAGGGTGGTAGGTACTATGAGGAACTGGGTTGAGCCAGAATGCCCTGCAAAACAGCAGTGGCAAAGCCTGCTCTTGTTCTGGAATATAAGGGTAGGTGGTAGTGTTTTGTGAAGGTATGTACAGAACTCCAAGTGGCTGCCTCCAAAATATCCTTAGTAGGAACGCTCTGAGGAAGGCTGTAGAGGTGGCTGTGGCCCTGGTGGAGTGAGATCTGATACCAGTAGGGACAGATTTCCCATGATAGGAATAACAAAACCGCATGCAGTGGCCAATCCACTTGGAAATGGTCTGTTTGGTAACTGGTTTCCTTGAGCCCCTACGCATAGGACACAAAAAGTTGTTCTGATTTCCTGAAGGACTTTGTTCTGTCCAAATAATAACGTAGCTGCCTATGGATGTCTAAAGTGTGAAGCAGCCTCTCCCCTTTGTTTTGAGGGTTAGGATAAAAGGTAGGTAGGTGTATGGCTTGATTTAAGGCTACCCTGGATACCACTTTTGGCATAAAAGATGGGTTGGTAAGAAGGGAAACCCTGTCCTGATGGAAGATGAGGAAGGGCTGCACCGCCATGAGGGCCTGTAGTTCAGAAACCCTACGAGCTGAAGTGATGGCCAGAAGGAAAGCTGTTCTCCAGGACAAATGTTGCAGATATGTTGAGGCAGCAGGTTCAAAGGGAGGCAATGTTAATTTTTCTAGTATGTAATTAAGGTCCCAGGCTGGTATTGGTTGCTTCCTTGGAGGTCTTATATTCTTAGCCCCTCTGAGGAACTGTCGTAAGAGTGGGTGAGAGAATAAAGGAGGATCCATGTTGAATTCTGCAGAAATGGCTGAGGCATGTATTTTTATGGAAGAAAATGAAAGTCCACTGTTCAGCAGTTCAGCTAGGTACTGTAAAACTTGAGGCAAGTTCAATTTTCTAGGGTCCTGGCCTCTTTTCTCATTCCAACAGCAAAACCGCTTCCATTTTGCGGAGTAAGCTTTTCTAGTAGATGGTCTCCTGGCCTCCAAAATGACATCCTGCACCTCCTTGGAGAGTAGGGACTGTTGTGGTGTCAATGAATTTTCCATGCAGCGAGGTTGAGTGTTTTCAGCTGACTGTGAAGAGTTTTGTAGCTGTTCTGAGTCAGTAGGAGAGGCATTAGAGGCAGGGACCAGGGAGGAGTATGTGTTAGGCTCCTCAGGAGTGGATACCAGTGTTGCCTTGGCCAATCTGGAGCAATCAGTATCATCCTCGGTTTGTCTGTTCTTGCTTTCAAAAGCACCTTGGGCAGAAGGGGCAGAGGTGGGAATACATAAACTGTCCATGCTGTCCAACTGAATGAAAGGGCGTCCACTTTCCAGGCCTTTGGATGAAAGGTCCTTGAACAAAACTTTTTCAGTTGATAGTTCCTGTGGGAGGCAAAAAGATCTATGTCTGGCCTCCCCCACGCTTGGATTATCTCTGTAAACACCTGAGGATGTAACTTCCATTCGTGTGGATCTGCATATTTCTGCTTAGAGTGTCTGCCAGTGTGTTTTCCAGTCCTGGCAAGTATTGTGCTTGAAGTTCGATTTGTCTTTCCAGAGCCAAGTTCCAAAGAGTCATGGCTAGTCTGCACAAGGGGTATGAATGTGTTCCTCCTTGTTTGTTTATGTACCACATTACTGTGGTGTTGTCTGTTCTTATCAGTAATTGTCCTGGATGCAGGAAGTCCTTGAAAGCTGTAATTGCATTTATCACTGCTAGCATTTCTTTTGATTGATGTGAAGGTGCTTTTCCTTTTGGGACCATCTGCCCTGAATGCACCTGTCCTTCATGTGCCCCAGGCGTAATCTGAGGCGTCTGTGGTTATGACTTGTTTTGCTTGAGGCTTGCAGAATGGAAGGCCTGTGTTTACTTGACATGCTTGGGCCCACCATAGAAATTCCTTTTGCAAACATGGAATTATTGGTATAATTGCTTCCAAACTGTGACTGTGTTGAGACCATAGATTTTTAGGTACCATTGAAGTTTCCTCATATGCAGCTTTGCACATGGGATTAGAAGAATGCAAGATGCCATGAATCCCAGAGCCTGCAGGATTTTCCTTGCAGTAAGCCTGGTACTTTTTGCTAGTGTTTTGAAGTACTGAGATAGTTGCCCTTGTTTTTCTGGCGTAAGATATGCCATCTGGGTGTTTGTGTCCAAGTTGGCACCCAGGAAGGTTATTTTCTGAGATGGTGTTAGTCTTGATTTCTCCTTGCTGATGGTATATCCCAGAGAAAGCAGTAACCATGTCACATAAGCCAGATGTTCCAGTAGTATGCTTGCTGTCCGCTTGGATCAGGCAGTCGTCCAGATAAGGGTAAATTTGTATCCCTTGAAGTCTGCAGTAGGCAATCACTGATGCCAGGCACTTTGTGAATACTCTGGGCAGTAGATAAGCCAAAGGGCAATGCAGAGAATTGATAGTGGATTGAACCTGCAAGAAATCTGAGGTATCTTCTGCAGCTTTGTCTGATTGGGACATGCAGGTATGCCTCCTTGAGGTCCAATGTTACCAGCCAAAACTCCTTGCCCAGCATGGGAAGAAGTTGCTGTAATGTGAGCATCTTGAATTTTGGCACGAGTAGGAATGTGTTTAGGATGGATAAGTCCAAAATGGGTCTCCAGTCGGTTCCTTTTCTTGGTACCAGAAAGTCTTGAATAAAAACCTTGACCTTGTTGGAGTGTAGGTACCTTTTGTATAGCTCTCATGTTTAGGAGCTTTGAAATTTGCAGTTGTGCCTCTGCCCTTTGATTTTTGTGGCTGGTTTGGCATGCCTCTCATTTTTGGAAGAGTGTGAAATTGAAATTTGTAGCCTCTGTTTATAATGTCCAGTATCCATTTGTCTGTTGTGACAATATGCCAATTGCTTGCAAATAATGCTAGTTTCCCTCCCAAAGGTGCTGTCAGCTGAGACTTGCTTGGCATGGAAATGAGGGAGTCATTGGGTTTGCTTCCTGTATTGTTGTACACTGTCTTCACCACCTCACTGTCTTCACCACCTCTTGGTGCTGGAGATTGCCATAGTCTGCCTCTATATGATCCTTGTGATTGCCCTCTGCCCCTTGTGCGTCTGTATCTGCCTCTTTGGGGCTTGTCAGTGGCTGGAAAGGACCAGTTTTTTGAAGGCCTTTTTCTGCTAAAATGTGGTGGTTGGACCTGTAAGAAAGCCTTGACAGTTTGCATAGATTTGGCTTTTTCTTCCATTTTCCGTAGTATGTCCTCAGCATTAGTACCAAATAATACATCCTTTTGTAAAGGAGCATCAAGAAGTTTAGCTTTCACATGATCAGGCAAATTTTGTTCCCTAAGCCAGGCATGTCTGCGAATGACTGATCCTGTAGCAGCCGCTCTACTGGAGGCCTCTAGGGCATCATAACCACATTGTAAGGTGTGTTTACCCACTTGCTCTGCACTATGCATCATATCCTGTAACTCCTTTAAATCTGGTTGTTCAGGTTGAGACATTTTGTTCCTTAATTGTGATAACAGGAACTGTTGATATTTAATCATATGAAACTGACAGTTTAAGGCCCTCATGGCTAGGGTGGCCAAGGTATATACCTTTTTACCCCACCTTTCTAGAGATCTGGATTCCCTTTCTGCAGGGAGTGGATTCTTGGCAGTGGAGGCCTTTAATCCCTTGGGGCCTTGTGAAATGGTCTCAGGGTCAGCATTATGGCCTTTGTAGAGAAATTGGTGAGAGCTGGGTACTCTAATACCTATCAGGTTTTACTGGTGCAGGAGGCAGAGAATCAGGGTTAAGGCAAGCCTCCGAATAGACATCATCCAGTACATCCAAAACAGGGGGTATAGCCAGAGGTCTGTGCTGAGGTAACCAAAGAAATTCCCCAAGTCTTTTCTTGGAATCTGAAAAGTCTTGGCCTTCCCAATGGAAGTGTTCCCTCAAAGTGTGCAAGGTTTCCCCAAAAGCAAAATCCTCAGGAGGGGATACAGAAAGAATGGACTGTTCTGCATCCGAATCCTCAAAAGGGGAGTAAGAGTGTTCCTCTGCATCAGAATGTTCGGATAAAATGGATCCCTGATCAGAACAGGGAGATTCTTCCTCCACTCTGGGTCTCTTGTCAGGAGGGGGCTGAGAACCTCTGATAAGAGTAATTAAATCCTCAGCCATTTTAAGCATCTGTTTCTTAGGCATGGGTCCAGGAGATGGGCCCCGTGCAACAGGCCTAGTGGGATGCCTGGCTGCTTTGGATTTAGTAAAAGCCTTTATTGAAAAAGAAGATGAGGGCCTAAATACACCATGGGTGGAGGTGGACCTGTCCACATTAGTAGGCTCGACATTAGCAGGGGTTTCGGTTGTAGTCTGGGAAAGGACCTAGGACCCAGTGGTCTCGGGTACAGAGAACACCGCCAAAGGAGTGTCGTCGGTAGTCAGGGACTGCAAAGGCGTCTCGCTGAGAACCAGACCACGTGTAGCCTGTTTTGGCGTGGTGTTGGCGGAGACCGCAGGTCTCGCGTGTCGGTTCTTTTCCTTGCGTTTTTTGGACAAAACGGTAGTTGGAGTGTCCGACGACATCTTATAATCAAAAGCTTTACAAAAGTAGTGTTGGGCGAACTCCGCCCGACGCTTGATAGTGCGTTTATTGAAGGTAGCGCAAAAGCGACAGCCCGAGTCGTCGTGGTCTGGGCCCAAACAAGGTATGCAACGGGAATGGAAATCCTTATGCGGTATTTGCTTCCCACAAGAAATACAATTATTAACTTTTTCTGACATCGGTCTGAGGCAAGAAAAGTTTCCCCAACGGGGTACTTAGCTTTAAAGAAGACTTCGGTTCCAATTTTTTCGTATATTCAGGAGCTGGCCGACCGGCACTTGCGAACTGCTTCTGCTTCGGGCACCGCGTGGCAAAAAAGACTGAAGAACATGGCGTCGGCTGTGTCTTATATACTCTGGCCTTACTGACGTCAGAAGAGTAAGCAACGACAACCGACGCCGGACCAAGACTTTGGAATTCGGCCGACCGAGGGACCGCCTGATGGCTGAAAACCCATCTGTGATTACTGCAGCTGTATGCACGATGAACATCCAGGACTGCAACAGTGAATACACTCTAACATCTACATTTATGGTAAGTGTACACAACTGTAATATGTTCTTCGTGTTTCACTGTTACAGTCATTACACTTGGGTAGATTCCCAAACCTATGGTTGGGAAGAAGAGTTTAGATAGCATTAGGACCAGCTATAAGGCCCTGCAAGACATTAGTGGCAAAGCCAGCTCTGGATTTAGAAAAAAATGGCAAATGATAATGCTTGGTGAAAGTATGTGTAGAACTCCAGGTAGCAGCTTCTAGGATGTCCCTGGTCGGAACGCCTCTGAGAAAGGCTGCAGAAGTAGATGCAGCCCTGGTGGAGTGAGGTCTGGTCCCCTGGGAGATAGGTTTTCCATGGTGCTTATAGCAGAAATGAATGCAATAGCTTATCCATTTAGAAATGGTTTGTTTTGAAATAGCCTTCCCCTCTGCCCCTGCAGCAAATGCTACCAGCAGTTGTTCAGATTTTCGTTGAGGTTTAGTCCTGTCCAAGTAGACTCTAAGTTGTCTGTGCACATCCAAGGAATGCAGTATTCGTTCCCCTTTGTTCTGTGGATTGGGAAAGAAGGTTGGCAAATGAAATGACTGATTAAGAGCCACACTGGATACCACCTTGGGCATGAAGGATGGATTGGTTCTGAGTGACACCCTGTTTGCATGAAAGACGATGAAAGGCTCCACTGCCATAAGGGCCTGCAATTCAGATACCCTTCTAGCTGAAGTGATTGCCAAAAGGAAAGCTGTTTTCCAAGAAAGACATTTTAAGTCTACAATAGCAGCTGGCTCAAAAGGAGATAGAGTGAGTTTCTCCAATACAAAGTTAAGGTCCCAGGCAGGAGTAGGGGCTCTTCTGGGTGGTCTTAAATTTTTGGCCCCTCTGAGGAATTGCTTCAGCGAGGGGTGGCTCAGTATTATAATGCGCTGAAATGGCTGAGGCATGAATTCTAATAGATGAGAAGGAAAGGCCCCTGTGGAGCATCTCCGTTAAGTATTGAAGAATATGCGGTAAGCTGGGCACTGTTGTGCCCATCCCCTGAGTCTGGCTCCAGGAACAGTACCTTTTCCACTTTTCAGCATAGGATTTTCTAGTTTTAGGCCTCCTTGCCTCCAGAATAACATCTAGCACCTACTTACTGAGGGATGGTATAGGAGAGCTCAGGTAATTAGCCAGGCTGCAAGGTTCAGGGTTTGAAGCTGGAGGTGCAGAATCTGGCCCTCCTGCTGGGACAGCAGGGAAGGGGGCCTGAGGCAGGTGCCATGGTCCCAGCAGTGACATACTGTGCAAGAGAGGGTATCAGTGCTGGCATGGCCAGTCTGGTGCAATGAGTATTGTCCTTGGTTTGTCCTGTTTGACCTTTAGCAGAACTTTCGAGAGGAGAGGCAGAGGGGGTAGGCATAAACTGAGAGGCTTTCCCATGTGAAGGACAGGGCATCCACATTCCAAGCTTGTCTGTGGGGAGTACTTGTGCAGAATTTGTCCAATTGGTACTTCTGAGGGGAGGCAAACAGGTCCATCTCTGGGTTCCCTCATTTGTTTCTCAAAATGTCGAATATCTTTGGTTCCAGTTTCCACTTGTGTGGGTCCATGAGATTTCTGCTTAGGTCACCTGCCAGTGAATTTAGTTTGCCTGGCAGGAATTGAGCTTGTAGGTTGCACTTAGTAGCTCAAGGCTGTGTTCCACAGAACCATGGCTAGTCTGCAGAGAGGGTACGAGTGGGTTCCCCCCTGCTTGTTTATGTACCACATAACAGTGGTGCTGTCCGTCTTTACCAATAATTGTCCTGGAAGAATGTGGTCCTTGAAGGCTGTCAGAGAATTCTGTACAGCTAACATTTCTTTTTGATTGATATGCAGGTGCATTTGACTCTGGTTCCATTTGCCCTGAATGCAATGCCCTGCCAATTGAGCCCCCATGCATAGTCTGAATAATCTGTTAGAGTTTGGGCGGCAGGGGGTAGATTGAATGGTAGTCCCATGTTGTGGTAGCAGGCCTCTGCCCACCAAAGGAACTCACTCTGTCTTTATACAAGGAATGATAGGAATTACTGATTGCAGGTCCTGAGAATGTTGACACCATAGGCTTTTTAGATACCACTGTAGTTTCCCCTCATATGCAGTCTTGCATATGGAATTAGTAGGATGCAAGAGGCCATGAACCCCAGGGCTTCCAGTATTTTCCTTGCAGATAGCTGGGTCTTCGTAGCCAGTAGTTTGAAGTAGGCTGTCAAATAAACCTGTTTCTCTGGCCATCTGGGAAGCTGTATTCAAGCTTGCTCCCAGAAATACAGTTTGTTGGCAGGGTACTAGTTTATGGTGTACCCCAATGAGGTTAGCAGTGTCTTTACAAATGCCAGATTTAGTAGCATGTCCTGGCTTTCTGCCTGAATTAGACAATCGTCCAGGTATGGATATATTTGAATATTTCTTTGTCTGCAGAATGCAATGACTGGAGCTAGGCACTTTGTGAATACCCTGGGCACAGTAGATAAGCCAAAGGGCAATGCAGAGAACTGACACTGCATGTAGCCTGCTCTGAAGCATAGGTATTTTCTGCAAGATTCCCTTACTGGAATGTGCAGGTAAGCTTCCTTGAAGTCCAATGTTGGCAACCAGGCATTTTTGCCTAGCATGGGAAGCAGCTGATGAAGAGTTAGCATTTTGAATTCTGGGTTTACCAAAAAGGTGTTTAGAATAGAGAGGTCTAGGATAGGACGCCAGGAGTTTTCTTTTCTGGGTACCAGGAAAAGTCTTGAGTAAAAACCTTGTCCCCTTTCCTCTGCTGGGACAGGCTGAATAGCCCTGATACTTAGAAGAGACAGAACCTGCTGTTGAGCCTCTGCCCACTGATTTGGAGGTAGGTCTGGCCAACCATTTGGGGTTGGTAAGGTGTGGAAGTGGAATCTGTACCCTTGGGAAACTATATTTAAAACCCATTTGTCTTTCTTTCTTTCCTTCCCCCTAAGGGAGCAGGCAGTTGAGCAGGGCTTGGAAGGTTTAAGGTTAAGTCATTGTAACTGTTTACCATAAGGGGCGTCTCAGTGGGAGCCCCCCCCCCCACACTGCTTAGGCCTGTGAGTATCTTGAGACTGTAGCCTAGGTGGTCTGCTGTTCCTGGGTTTGGACTGAGAAGGCCTGGAAGAGAGAGGAAAGGACCAGTTCTTAGAAGGCCAATGCCTACTAAATCTGGGAGGCTATACTTGCAGAAAATCCTTAACAGTTTGCATAGATTTAGCTTTTTCCTCCATCTTTTTAAGTACTACTTCTGCTTTGTTGCCAAGAGAGCATCCAGTAATTTAGCTTTAACATGATCTGGCAAATTTTGCTCCTTAAGCCAAGCATGCCTTCTAAGAACAGACCCAGTGACAGCAGCCCTGCTAGATGATTCTAAAGAGTCAAAACCACATTGCAAGGTATGTTTACCAACTTGTTCTGCAGAATGCATTAAATCCTGTAATTCTTTATTTTCAACACAGTCGGGTATCAACATCATTTTCTGTTTAAGTAGTCCAATAATATGCTGCTGATACTTTAACATATGAAACTGGCAGTTTAAGGCCCTAATGGCCAAAGTAGCAGAAGTGTACACCTTCTTACCCAATCTGTCCACGGCCCTGGAATCTCTATCAGAGGGGGTAGGGTTTTTGGCAGTAGTAGCCTTAATGCCTTTAGGTCCCTGTGAAATGGTCTCTGGGTCCGCAGTAGGATTCTTAAAGAGGAACTTGTGAGAGTCAGGTACTCTAATACCTGTCAGGTGTCATGGGAGCCGGAGGTAAAGTGTCTGGGGCCAGGCTAGATTCCAAGAAGGCATCATCTACAATGTCCAGTACAGGAGGGATAGCTAAAAGGCAAGTGTTGAGGTAGGAGTAAGAATTCCCTAAGCCACTTTTTGGAGTCAGAGTAATCCTGGCTTTCCCAGTGGAAATGCTCCCAAGAGTATGCAAAGTTTCATCAAAAGACAAATCTACTGGAGGGGAAACAGAGGGTATGGAGTCCTCTGCATCCAAATCCTCATAGGTAGATAAGGGCAAATCCTGGTAATCAGAAGAAACAGAAATATCAGAATTCTGATCAGAAGAATCAGAAGGAAAATCAGTTCTAGGTCTCTTAGAGGGAGAAGGCTGGCTTCCCCTAATTAAAGTAATAAGGTCTCACTCCACCAGGGCTACATCTACTTCTGCAGCCTTTCTCAGAGGTGTTCCTACCAGGGACATCCTAGAAGCTGCTACATGGAGTTTTGTACATACTTTCACAAAGCATTATCATCTGCCAATGCATTATCATTTTTTTCTAAGTCCAGAGCTGGCTTTGCCACTGCTGTCTTGCAGGGCCTTATAGCTGTCCCTAATGCCATATAAACTCCTCCTCCCACCCATAGCTTTGGGAATCTTCCCAAATGTAATGACTGCAACAGTGAAACATGAAGAACATAGTACAGTTGTGCACACTTACCATAAATGTAGATGTTAGTGTGTATTCAATGTTGCAATCCTGGTTACCCTCCCTCTAGCCCCCTAACCTTTTCTGGCTATACCTCTACTTTCCTTTACTATGCTTAAAAGCCTTTTTGGTTTGCTTTTGGTTGGAGGTACACCTTTGTGTTTTTATGTTTATTTGCTCCCCATTAGGGGGGCACCTGACATCTGGGGCAAGAAAAATTGATGTAATGGCGTTGGCTGCATGTTTTATACCGCTGACGACCTGACGTCATGGAAGAAGGGACAGCAACCGACGCAGGACCCAAGACTTTGTTAATCAGGCCGACTGAGGGCAACCTGCAAGCAGATTACCCAAATGTAATGACTGCAACAGTGAAAAACATCTGCTTCGGGCACCTCGCGGCAAGAAAGACTGATGTAATGGCGTTGGCTGCATGCTTTAAACCCCTGGCTACCAGATGTCAAGGAAGGAGAGAGAGCATCCAATGCAGGACCCAAAACTTTGATATTTAGGCCAGCTGAGGGCTACTTGCAGACAGATAACCCAAATGTAATGACTGCAAGAGTGAAACACGAAGAACATCAGCAGAATGGGAACCTTACAGCTAAGGATGAAAAACGGATACAAAGGCAGCAATGTTGCTGCTGCTGTTTCTAGGCTACCACATGCGAAGCATGACTACTGAAAGGGAATGCCAAACAGACAGGCGAGAGAAGGTTTGCACTACTAAAAGAAATTCTGCGGCTTGTAAAAGTATTAAATGAGCTACAGTTACTGAGAGACAAACCACTATACACACATTTATCCATAGCCCAGTTACAGTTAACTGAACATACTCCCAGTTTTTTTTTTTTTCAAAGAAAATTTGCAGGATATGATTTCAGTACTATTGAATTTCCTTCACAATCTGCCTCTCTGCAGAGTGGCCCCTTCCTGAAGACATAATCCTCTGTTGTAACATAAATTGTCTGTTGCCTGAGGGTACTACTAATTCACCATGAACTCTGACATCAGGAAGACAAAAAGCAACTGAAAAAACAAATTATACCAAAAAGACCCATTTTTCATACAAAACATCCCCCAAGGATGAAAAATGTTAAGAACAAATGGTATACGCTGATGTTAAATCGAAATATTATCTGTACACTTAAAACACTTTTTTTTTTTTGAAACAAACATTGTATATGGATTCCTATTACAGGAACGAAAGTTCACTACTTCAAACTTGTAATAGGAAGCCTCACATCTGCGAAAGTTCACTTTAATGAAAGTGAACTTTTGCGTAAGTGCACTTCACCGAAAACACCGCAGCACAGTGGAGGACATAAAAAACAAGCTATGTCTTCCACTATAGTGCAATAGTCATGGACCTTATTAGACGGGTTAGGTAAGGGATAGTTAGTAAAGCTATCCCCTTACCCTAACCCTAAGGTTCGTGACTATCGCACCATAGTGGAGGACATTGCTATGTCCTGTACTGTGATGCAGTGGAGGACAATGCTATCTCCTTCACTGCGCTGCAGTCTTCACGGACCTTAGGATTAGGGCATGGGTCATGTTAAGGGGATAGCCCTACTGGCTATCCCCTTACTATGACCCGTGCCCTAACCCTAAGGTCCATGAGTACTGCACGGAAGTTCAGTACAACACCCGTTCGTTGTACTTAACTTCGGGTAAGTGCACTTTCGAGGCAGTGAGCATTCCATGCACTACTTTGAATTAGTGAAAATTCGATCTAGTGTATGGAACCCATATATATATATATATATATATAGATATAAACACACACACACATATATATATATATATATATATATATATATATATATATAAACACACACACATATATATATATATATATATATATATATACACACACACATATATATATATATATATATATATATATGATATACAGATATATAATGTATAGATATATACATACACGCACGTGATAAGTGAACTGGAACAAGTTGGCCCTTTTTCAGCAACAATTCTGTTACATGGAAAAAAGGACAGAAACAATACCAAACATGGAGAAAACATACCATATCTAAATCTACATATACATAAACATGAAAACACAGAATAGTCATTTCTTCCTGCAGCCATAAAAATGAATCCATATGTGCAGCTGTCCAAACAATTGGATAAATACAGCTGCAAAATACAATTACCTAAACAACAGAACCCATACAAGTTGCATGAATCCTTGCCAAAAAAAAGTTCTGACTTGCCCATACTTAGGGAATCAAATACACATTTTATTACCAAAACAAAAGTAAGATACAATACTTAGTCATACTTAAGTCAATAAACAAGTTTCAAAGTACATTTACACATCAGTGTCACACCTGTCAACAAATCTCAAGGTAGAGTGTGGGAAGAGATACAAGGGCTAATTTTGTATTTAGAGGTGTGTACATACCGGGATAGGCTAGAAACAATTTGTTACCATTAGAATTAGATTAAAGTGAAGGTGGAGGAAAGATTATGGGTATTCTTAACAGAAAGATCTTCATTAGGAGTTGTATGAAACAAGCATGAAGATCCATTAGCCTTTTCTGATAAAAATCAAGATTTAAAAAATTAAAGTTAAGCATGCATTTCTAGGAAACTGCAAACACAGCTAAAAAATTGAAACTGCAGTGCTTTTCAAAAAATCTCTGTTTAACAATGATTACATCATCTTCCTATCAATTTTAAAATGTAAAGAAAAAAAAAAATTCCAGGTTCTATAAATTTTTACAATCTTCCATATCTTATAGTGCAAACTGACACTTTCCTCAAGTGACCTATAATAAACACCAGACTGTAAGTCAGTCTTGCCAGTACTAACACAGAGAAAAAATGCACAAGGACATAATGGACCGACATCTAGTAACACATCCAGTTCACTGCATGCTACACAATCAGGCAGGCTTTTTTTCTCTCTTCAATACAGGTCACGATGCCCCTCACTAACAGATAATTTGTTAATGAGAACTTGTATAAAAATAGCTAATACCTGTACTACAAGACATCCCAAACAATCCGACAGCAATTCTGTTTCATGCAGCCCCCATTTTCCTATCACCTTTTAATGACAGACACTTGGTTAAAGAAATCGGCTCTGAATAATCACATGGTGCCATAATCAACTGCTGGTGTCAAAAAGAAATGCACAAAAAACACTACAGATGCTAATGAGTTACAGTCTCTGGTAACATATTAAACAGATACGAATCGAAATGTCTACATTTAAAACACCAAAACATCATAATGGATCACAGGGCGGCCATGGTGGTGCAGTGGTTAGCATTGTCGCCTCACAGCAAGAGGTTCTCCGGTTCGATCCTCGGCTGGGGTGCCTTCGTGCAGAGTCTGCATGTCCTCCCTGTGGTCGCGTGAGTTTCCTCCGGGTGCTCTGGTTTCCCCCCACATCCCAAAGACATGCTGCAGGTGGATTGGACACTTTAAATTGGCCCTAGGTGTGAGTGCGTGTGCCTTCTGTGGAAGGTTGGGCGCCAGGCTGGCAACTCGACACTGTAAAACTCCACTGCCAATCATGAGCGGACAGGTGATCCGCTGTGGCGACCCCCAACCGGGAAAAGCCGAAAGAAGAAGATCACAATCAAACACAAAGTCCTACAGCCTAGTAACATCTTACGGGCAGACAGCATGCAAGATATGTTGTTATGACAGCAACTCCATCACAGTCTAAAATGTGCCTACCTGCTGCTAAAACTTATGCTTTTATGACAAAAAAGTGCTGCAATTACCTGCAATTTTGAAGTCTGGATGTATGGAGAAGGGTCTGTGCCCATTGATCGATTTACGACATTGTCGAAACCCACATGGTCAACAATGCAGTTAGTCGATCATTTTGACTGAGGTTGTGCTACAGTGGGCCTTGAGGAATATACCTTTTTCCCTACTGTAGTGCAATCTTGGAATTGATATATGCACTGTGATCTTGGAGTTGGTACATATACTTAGCAGAGGTATGGGAGGTGTAGGGTGTCTTGCACCCATGCAAAAACATTGTTTTATTTTATTTGCTAGTGTAATTTGGCTAGTTTCCATTGACTGATGAACTACATTGTGGATCATGCGGTTTGACAATTTTATTTTACATATCGTTTCTTGACCAAGTTTGTCCCACTATGCTAGTGAACGTTTTTTGGGGGGAGACTCAAGGTGGTATTTATACAACTAGAAGAAATTTGGCAGGGGCAAGGCACTGGGGAACTTCCCCTACTCGTCATTGTCAGTGAGCCCCATTTTGTAGAAGCGCTTCCTGTTTCTGTTCCAAGTACAGAAGCAGATCAGAGAAACAGGGAGGCAGACAGAGAGAGGAGCACATGGAGAGGTGAGTGAACTGGAGGAGAAAGAAAATACAGAAACCAGAGAATGTGTGCAGGATTCTGAGACGATGTTTCAAAGAAATCTGTTTGATCGAAATGAGTCAACAAATGATGGATGTATAATTACAACCCTCCAATCAGGAGGGTTGCAGAAAGATTTACTTAAAGAAATGGTTATGCAGTGAGAGCCAGAAAATGAAGTCGATGTTTTCTGGGAGGACATTACGGAGAAAATACAAAAGGAGGATGCAGAAACAATCCTGAAGTATAGTGGCGAGATGACAAAGAAAAACGCAAAGAAAAAGCAGGCCGAAGGGGAGCAGCAGAAAATAAAAAAACTGAAGAACATGGTAAGAATTCACAGTAAAGCATACAAAGAAATGGACAGGCATGAAGTTTGGGACAATTTAATAGCTTCTTTGGGTATAAAAGCACGTGCAGAACAGCATTTTCTTCTTAACAAATAAACACTTTGTGACATTATATTTGAGACTGCTTTTTCAATGAAAGATTTTCTTGGAGAATATTAAAGAAAGACTGCAACCCATGGAAACTTAATGTGATAAAAGTATTTAACAGGGAAACAAAAAAGATTCATGCACAATTTTAAACAGAGGTAGTAAGAAATACTTTGAAAGGACATTTGAAAACTTTATGTAAAGAATTACTGGACATTGCGAAAGTTTATGACAAAAGTGGTTTATGGACTGTTGGCTGGTATTGTAATAATGTGTTAAAAATAGTGAGAGAGAAATATTATACATATACCAAGCATGATAAATGTGGAGGGGAATAAAACGGTCATAAAGTATTGGAGAAAACCTTAACTTTTTTTTTTTTTTTTTTGTGGAAAAGTACATTTGCAAGCAAGCGTGACAAAACATTACATTTGTGGAGAAATGGGACACGATGCAAAAAAAATGTGAACTGAAATGTTATAAATGGGACAAAACTGGACATTTATGGATGGATTGCAAAAATTTAAATAAGAAGGAAAATTAACAAAGAGAAGAACATTAGAAGTAGTAGAAAAGTACAGTTGGGTACCTACCATAAATGTAGATGTTAGAGTGTATTCACTGTTGCAGTCATTACATTTGGGTTATCCTGCTGGCAGGCTACCCGCAGTCGGGCTGAATTCCAAAGTCTTGGTCCGGCGTCAGTCGCTGTCGCCTCTTCCCTGACGTCAGAGTGCCAGGGGTATAAAAGATGCAGCTGACGCCATTTTCTTGCCCCAGATGTCAGGTGCCCCCCGAAGGGTAGGCTAAGAAATTATGCCGATAAAAGAGCAAGCACTAAAAAAAAAAAACAATCTTCATCTACAAGCAAATACACCACATAGGTTGTATAGAATAGAGAAGTACAGATAAGTCCCAGCAAAGAAAGGGGGATGGTGGGTGGGTAACCTGGACTGCAACAGCGAATACACTCGAACATCTACATTTATGGTAGGTACGCAACTGTACTATGTTCATCGTGTTTCACTGTTGCAGTCATTAACACTTGGGTTGAATCCCAAAGCTGAGGTTGGGTGACTGGGCCTAAACAGAATTAGGAGAGGCTATGAGGCCCTGCAGAACTGCAGTGGCGAAGCCTGCTCTGGATTAGAGGTAAGTGGTAGTGTTTTGTAAAAGTTTGCACTGAAGTCCAAGTTGCAGCCTCCAAAATGTCCTTGGTTGGTACTCCTCTGAGGAAGGCTGCTGAAGTAGCTGCTGCTCTGGTTGAGAGTGGCCTGATGCCCTTAGGCACTGACTTACCATGTTGAGAATAGCAGAAACGAATGCAGTGGGCTATCCATTTGGAAATAGTCTGCTTGGAGATAGCTTTTCCTTGAGATCCTGCAGCATATGCCACTAAGAGTTGCTCAGACTTTCTGAAAGCTTTAGTTTTGTCCAAGTAGAAGCGCAACTGTCTGTGTATGTCCAAAGAATGTAGAAGTCTCTCCCCCTTATTCTGTGGGTTTGGTTAAAAGGTAGGCAAGTGAATTGTTTGATTAAGAGCCACACTGGATACTACCTTAGGCATAAATGTTGGGTTTGTCCTCAGAGAAACCCTGTCCGGATGGAAAATTATGAAAGGTTCAACCGCCATTAGTGCCTGTAACTCTGAAACTCTTCTTGCTGAAGTTATTGCTAAGAGCAGAGCTGTTTTCCATAAGAATGTTCTCTCAGCTGTATTGGCTGGCTCAAAAGGGGGCAGTGTGAGTTTTTCCAAAACAAAGTTGAGGTCCCATGCAGGTATTGGTGCTCTTCTTGGGGGTCTTATGTTTTTGGCCCCTCTGAGGTACTGCCTTAGTAATGGATGTGAAAAAATAGGTGGGTCCGTACTGTAATGAGCTGAAATGGCAGAGGCATGGATCTTAACGGATGAAAAGGATAGGCCTTTGTCCAGCATCTCAGTTAGGTATTGTAAAATCTGAGGAATATTTGGTACCAGCATGTCAATTCCTTGTGCCTGGTTCTAAGCACAGAATCTCTTCCACTTTTCTGCATATGATTTTCTGGTGCTGGGCCTCATGGCCTCCAGAATAACATCCATAACTGATTTTGGAGAGAGGTGTGTTCTGAATGGTCACATTATCCGCCATGCAGCCAGATTTAGGGTTCTGAGTTGGCTGTGCAGTATCCGAATGCTTTGTTGGGTCAGTAAATGAGGAATTTGAGGCAATGTCCAGGCTGAATTATCGCCAACAAAATGGTACAAGCCGTTTTCGTCTAAAGGAATAAGACTTCATCAGATAAAAACACAAGACTCACAGTGTTTAAATACAGTTTAAAAACAAGTGAAAACCAGTCAAATTAGTACATTAATCAATTAAAGAACTCTAGTAAAAAGTTTAATTTATAAACAAGTGTTTAAAATTTTATACAGGAATTTATTGATACTTTTTTTTATCACTCCAAATACTAAAATCTAGTAAAACATAAGTATATAAAGAACGTGTAAAATGTGAACTGTTTTTTAATATATAAAGGGAAGAAACATTATCACAATTTAGCTGCCCTAAGCTTAAGCAGCGATGACAAGTTAATATCGTTGTTCAGCCCTGGTGACCTCGCTGAATCGATTGTTACCTGCCAAAACAATTCCCGAAAGAGCACTGGGCAGAAATCACATCGCGTCAACACCCATCTCGGCCTTCAATTAACTTGTCATCGCTGCTTAAGCTTAGGGCAGCTAAACTGTGATAATATGTTTCTTCCCTTTATATATTAAAAAAACAGTTCACATTCTTTATATACTTTTTATGTTTTACTAGATTTTTAGTATTTGGAGTGATTAAAATTTTATACAGGAATTTATTGATACATTTTTTAAAATTTGTTTATAAATTAAACTTTTTACTAGAGTTCTTTAATTGATTAATGTACTAATTTGATTGGTTTTCACTTGTTTTTAAACTGTATTTAAACACAGAGTCGTGTGTTGTTTTTATCTGAAGTCGTCTTATTCCTTTGGACGAAAACGGCTTGCACCATTTTGTTGGCGTTAATTCACGTTTGCCTTGACTGTATGCTTCTTGGGATTAAATAAGTCTTCACACTTTTGCTTAGCCTCCTGGTTTGGCGTATTTGCTGTTTATTTGTTTTGTTTTACGCCACTGTTGTGTGGTCTTGGACTACAATTGATGATGCAAAATCTATAATGTCTTAAATACAAGGTCTAGAAAGTACAGTTGTGTACACTTACCATAAATGTAGATGTTAGAGTGTATTCACTGTTGCAGTCATTACACTTGAGTAATCCTGCCAGGGGTAGCCCTCAGTCAGCCCGAATACCAGAGGCTTAGTATTTCTGCATTGGTTGCTGTCGCTGCAGGACTAACGTCAGGTCGTCAGTGGTATAAAAACAGGTAGCCGACGCCATTACACCAGTTTTTCTTGCCCCAAATGTCAGGAGCTCCCAAATAGGGAGCTAGGTTATGGTGGAATACCACCACCAGTAGAAAGTAAATACCAATAGCCCTGTAAAGAGCGAGGAAGAGAGAGACAATGGGGCTGGAGAACTGTAAGAGGGAATACACTCGAACATCTACATTTACGGTAAGTGTACACAACTGTACTATGTTCATGTTTCACTGCTGCAGTCATTATACTTGGGTTGATTCCCAAAGGTGAAGAACGGATGGAGGCAATCAAGAAGAGTTGGGGCTGGTATGCCCTGCAAGACTGTGGTTGCAAAGCCTGCCCTGGATTTGGAAAAGATAGGCGGGTGGTAATGCTTGGTGAAGGTATGAACAGAACTCCATGTTGCAGCTTCCAGGATGTCCCTGGTAGGGACCCCTCTGAGACAGGCTGCAGAGGTTGAAGTTGCCCTAGTGGAAAGTGTTCTGACCCCCTGTGGGGGGTGGTTTCCCATGGTGTTTGTAACATAAATTGATACAGTGTGCTATCCATTTGGAAATGGTTTGTTTTGATATAGCCTTGACCTCTGCCCCTGGTGCAAAGCTGACTAGTAACTGGTCAGATTTTATCCAGGTAGAATCTGAGCTGTCTGTGCAGGATCCTTTCCCCCTTATTTTGAGGTTTAGGGAAAAAGGTGGGCAAATGAATAGACTGGTTGAGAGCCACATTGGACAGCACTTTTAGGCATGAAAATTGGGTTAGTCCTGAGGGAGACCCTGTCACCATGAAAAATGATGAAGGGTTCCACAGCCATGAGTGCTTGTAGCTCAGACACTCTTCTAGCTGAAGTAATGGCCAGAAACAAGGCCGTTTCCAAGAGAGGAATTTTAACTCTGCTGAAGCTGCAGGCTCAAAGGGGGGTAGCGTGAGCTTTTGCAACACAAAGTTAAGATCCCTAGCAGGGGCAGGGGCTCTTCTTGGTGGCCTTAAATTGTTAGGCCCTCTCAGGAACTGCTTGATGAGAGGGTGTGAAAACAGAGGTGGCTCAGTGCTGAAAAGTGCAGAAATGGCAGAGGCATGGATTTTAATGGAAGAGAAGGATAGGCCCTGTGGAGTAGGTCTGCTAGGTAATCCAGGATGAGAGGTAAGGAGGGCTGTGCTGGATCAGCTCCTTTAGTTTGGATCCAGGAACAAGACATTTTCCACTTGGCAGCATAGGATTTTCTAGTGCTGGGTCATCTGGCTTCAAGTACAATGTCCAGGACCTGCTTGCTTAGGCTGGCCGCTGGAGGAGAAGTCAAGGAATAAGCCAGTCTGCCAGGTTCAGGTTCAGGGTCTGCAATTGTGGATGCAAGAGCTCTCCCTCCTGCTGGGTCAGGAGAGTTGGAATCTGAGGGAGGTGCCATGGAGGCAACGGTGACAGACTGCGCAGTAGTGGGTACCAGTGTTGGCATGGCCAGTCTGGGGCAATCACGATTGCCCTTGGTCTTTCCTCCCTTATTTTGAGTAATACTCTTGTAAGAAGAGGCAGAGAGGGAAATGCATAGATTGAAAGGTTTACCCATTGGAAGGATAGGGCATCCACTTTCAAGGCCTTGCTGTGAGGTTCCCTGGTGCAGAATTTGCTGAGCTGGTAGTTGTTGGGGGAGGCTAACAGGTAAACCTTCGGGGTACCCCTTTCTGGGTCACAAGGCTGAAGGTGTTATGGTTTAATTGCCACTCGTGTGGGTCTATGAGATTTCTGCTCAAGTTGTCTGCCAGAGAGTTTTGGCTGCCTGGCAGGAATTGTGCTAGCAGGTGAATATGCATGGCTGAGGCAGTGTTCCAAAGGGTCATGGCTAGCCTGTAAAGTGGGTAAGAGTGGCTGCTTGTTGATGTACCACATCACTGTGGTGTTGTCGGTTTTGATTCGTAGAGGCCCCGGAGAGAGTAGGGATCTGAAAGCTGTCAGTGTGTGCTGAACAGCTAGCATCTCTTTTTGGTTGATGTGCAGATTAATTTGATTTGGGCTCCAATGGCCCTGAATGCACCTGCTGTCCAGGTGTGCACACCAGGCATAGTCTGATGCATCTGTGGTTAGGGTCTGGGTGGCGTGGGTTGTGAAAAGGGAAGTCCCTTGTTGTGGTTGTATGCTGCTGTCCACCAAAGGAAATCTTTCCTTAGACAAGGTATCATAGGTATAATACTCGAAGGCTTGGTGCCGAAGCGCTAAGTTGGTATTAAATTGCTGTGACTGCTGTTCTGAGTCTCGTGTCCATGACTTTAATATTGTTGTATTTGAATCATAGGTATAATAGTTTCCAGGTCTTTAGAATGTTGACACCAAATGCTTTTTAAGTACCACTGAAGTTTCCTCATATGCAATCTGGCTTATGGAATTAGTAGAATGCAGGAGGCCATGAACCCTAGAGCTTGCAGGATTTTCCTTGCTGATAACTGGGTTCTGGTGACCAGCTGAGAGAAGTAGCCTGTCAGATAGGCTTGTTTTTCTGGAGTAAGGGAATGCCATCTGGGATGCTGTGTTTAGGCCTGCTCCCAGGAATACAATTTTTTGACTGGGGACTAGTTTGGATTTCTTTTTATTGATAGTGTACCCCAGTGAGGTTAGTAGGTCCTTTACAAATGTCAGGTGCTGCAACAGCTTTTCCTGACTGTGCCTGAATCAGGCAGTCGTCCAAGTAGGAGTAAATTTGAATATTTCTTTGTCTGCAAAAAGCAATGGCTGGAGCTAAGCATTTTGTGAAAAATCTAGGAGCAGTGGATAAGCCTAAAGGAAGTGCAGAGAACTAATAATGCATAGATCCTGCCCTGAAACGTAGATATTTCCTGCAAGGGTCTCTGATTGGGATGTGCAGATAGGACTCTTTTAGGTCTAGGGTGGCTTAACCAGGCATCTTTGGACAGCATAGGGAGAAGCTGCTGTAGGGTGAGCATTTTGAATTTTGGTACCACCAGGAAGGTGTTTAGAATGGATAGATCTAATATTGAGCAACAGGTGCCCTCTTTTCTGGGTACCAGGAAAAGTCTGGAATAGAAACCTTGGCCTATCTGTTTCTGCAGGAACAGGCTGAATTGCCCTCATAGACAGCAGGGAATGAACTTGGTTTTGTGCCTCTGCCCAATGGTTTGGAGGAAGATCTGGGAACCCTTTTGGGATTGGCAGCATGTGGAAATAACATTTGTACCCCTGGGACACTATGTTGAGGCCCCATCGATCATTGGTGATGGAGGCCCAGTTTTTGCATGGGAGGCAAGCTTTCCTCCTAGGGGCACAACCAGATGGGCAGAGGTGAGAGATGGAGTTGATAAGTCATTGTGAATTCTTTCCATAAGGGGGTGGCTTAGCACTCCCTGTTTTAGAAGTGGAGGTACGCCATTGTTTAGATCTCTGCATACCTTGAGACTGCTGTCTGGGGGGGTCTGCTTCCCCTATATGTCTAGTCCGAGGCAGCCTTGAGGGGGCTGGGAAGGGCCAATGTTTTGAGGGGACATGCCTACTGAATCTTGGAGGCTGGACTTGTAAAAAGTCTAACTGTCTGCATAGACTTAGCTTTTTCTTCCATCTTTTTTAAAACCTCTTCTGCTTTGGTGCCAAACAGAACATCTTTGTTCAGTGGTACGTCCAATAATTTTGATTTGACATGGTCTGGCAAGGTCTGTTCCATAAGCCAATCATGCCTTCTAAGTACAAAACCTGTGACTGCTGCCCTGCAGGATGCTTCTAGGGCGTCAAACCCACATTGCAGGGTATGCTTACTACCTTGGCTTGCATAATGCATAAGCTCCTGTAATTCTTTATTTTCTGCACAGTCAGGAAAGGTAGATCAGGTAGATCATTTTTGTTTAATAAGTTCCATAGTATGTTGCTGGTATTTCAGCATGTGGAACTGACAATTTAATGCTCTAATGGCAAGAGGTGCAGAGCTGTGTACTTTTACCCCATATGTCTAAAGCTCAGGAATCCCTGTCTGAAGGGACGGGATTCTTAGCTGTGGTTGCTTTTATTCCTTTAGGTCATTGGGAGATGACCTCTGGGTCAGCAGTAGGATTTTTGAAAAGAAATTTGTGCGAGTCAGGGACTCTGTAGTACCGGTCAGGTTTTGTGGGAACAGGAGGTAGAGTATCAGGAGTTAGACTGGATTCCATAAAAACATACCTCCCAACTGTCATGAATTACTCGGTTTTTACCGAGTTTTGGGGTCCAAATAATGGGGTGCCATGCTTCCTGAGTGGCACCCCTTCATTTCCATTTTTTTTCTTTGATTTTTTTATGTTTTGAGCTTTGTTTTTTATTTTTCATGCTTTAGCTGACATCATCGCATGTGCGATGACGTCACAGCTCTACCAGCCTGTCGGAATGAAGTCTGCGGCGCACATATTTCCGGCTGGTTCAAATGCTTTGAGAGTGGGAGCGGCTATTTAGAAGGCTCACCTGGCTATTATCGCTCCTCCTGGCTGTTTTAAGGTTTATAAAGGCTCGAACACTCCTCCAGGCTGTTTTGAATGGATTAGAAGGGCAAGGATTTATTTAGAAGGCTCGCTCATTCTGGCTGGTGAAAGGATTTATCGCTCCTGGCTGAACGGAACGAAGAAGTAAGCTGAAACACGTGTGTGCGCGCGCATCTGGACAGAGGTGGTGTGTATTAATACACTTTCTCTGGGGGGCATATACTGTTGCACCTGGGCTGAAGTGATGTGTGTGTAATGTGGCTGTACTTCCTACTTGTGGAAGGAATACATTGTTGAACCTGGACTGAGGTAATGGTGGTATTAACTGTGGAATTTCAGGTTTTTTTGAAATAATATGAATGCTGCTTTGAAAGATATCCTTCCTAGCTTTAAGTAGCCAATAAGAAAATGTTATGACCTCAGAGACAGCATATTAAGCAGCGAGGGCTGCTGGTATGGGTTATAATCTGTATGCCCATGTCTCAGTATAGTTTTGCTTTTTTTGGGTGGAGTGGTATTCTGGATTTTTCGCTCATTGTCACTGTTTGATCCTTCGAATTTTGAGTTTTTAGGGTTGACCATGCTAAGAAATCCTGATGTCCATTGTTAGAGTGCAACTGAAATAAGAGCACTGATTTTGTCTCTACACATTGTTTTTTTTCTTAATTAAAACTTTTCAGCAGTAATGCAGTTTTAAAGTCCCATTGCTTAATGGATATACTTCTAAAATCCTTAAACTATAATTCAATAATTAAAGATTAGCTTGTGATACTTTGATCTGCACCTGTACTTTCAGTCCTGTTGGCATCCTGTAATGTATTAATATTTTCCAAATATACTATTATCCATAAACTTTTCAAAAAGAATATCTGGCATGCAGTGCTGTGATCTGCACACATAGCATGTCTAACCTATTTAACATCTAGCAATGCTTTAAGAATTGCAGTACAAGGTAGGCAGTACTAATGCAATCACTGCACAAGAAGCAAGAACCTGCAACTGCAAATAGAAGCATTCCACGAAAATAGAGAGAACCAGAATTGTACTTCAAACTGCAACAATGACTTGGTCTCAAAGATGGGTTTAAGATGATGCACACTGAACAATCAGATTTTATGATTTTGTTATCGTGTGTGCAGTCTTTCATAGTCAGTTTAATAGTGCATGTAAAGCATGACATTCAATTCAGATTCGTAGTGATGTTTAAGGACTTGCATTTCTTAATAATCCAGTTTGCCCACTCTTACATATCGGGTATGTGATTTTACTGGATCTTTAAAAGTACAAAATAACCTCTAGGATGAGTTATGGGGCAGGGATGGGTCCTCTCCTCTTTAAAAACAGCTAATTGTGGCAGTTTCCTGGTGTCTTCTTGTGACGGCCTATATGCTGCTTGAAAACTTTCAGATTCAGCATGGCGCTAGATTTCTAAAAGTATTTTTGACATTGTATCAGAAGGGAGAGGTTTGTTTGTTTTCCCTTCCGAGTACAGAAAACAACATTTTATTTTTTTTTTACAGTCTCATGTTGATCTCACTGCCCTGTAGCTGTTTTATTTACTCATCTAAGCTCAAAGGAACCCTAGCCAATGTCTCTGCTATATACTCCCTATTAGCCCATTAATTCCATGGTCATTAGTGTCAGGCTTTCCTGGAATAGCTGGGAGACCAGTGGCCTACTCGTTCCTGCCTGGATAACTATCAGCTCATCCACTGCCCTAGTGGAGATAGTTAGGTGTCATCTAGTCAATCATTTGGATTGACCTTCAATAGGGTGTGTCTGTGTTTCTGTGTGTGTGTGTGTGTGTGTGTGTGTGTGTGTGTGTGTGTGTGTGTGTGTGTATGTATGTACCTGGTGGCTAGATGTACTCAGGCTCAAGCCCTTTACCTTGGCTACAGGGTAAAGAGAGCTTAAAGTCCCTAGGCACCACCACTTGCAAATTTGTCCCTCATATTTTTCATCTGAGATTGTTCCTCATAAAATCTGTGGTTTTCAGGATTTTTGTGGTAATTCATTGCAGGATTGAATTCATTAAATAAAGTCAGCCATTTCAATTTCAGACTTCATATTCTTCAGAAAATAAATGGTAACACTAAACCATTTATTCTAGCAATTTTCTAAGTTTATACGATCAGTTTTAAATGTGTCCCTATTTTGGGGCTGTATTGCCCCATTATTGGCTTTGTCAGGTTGTGTGTGCAAACAGGTTGACAGCTATGGTGAGAAGTGAGAACTGAATTCACTAAATGATAGCCATTTAAGTTTCAGTCTTCCTATCTTTCATGAAACTGCTGATTTGGCATAATGGTATGTTGTTCTGACTGTAGTGTACAGGGTCCTGGGTTTGAGACTTGCCAGTGAAATGCATGGTGGTAACAGAACATTTTATTCTAGCAACTTGCCAAAATTATACAAGCAATGTTTAAAACATGTCCCTGGTTTTGGGCCTTTTGTACCCCCCCCCCCCCAAAAAAAATGAAAAGTGCGAGAAGCTGTGCAAGATGCCTATGGCTTACATTACTGTCATTCTATTTATAGTGTGGGTGTGGACACACCGAAGTAGACTTTTATGATGGAAATGTTCTGAACTGGGCAGTTTTGTCATTACTGGTTCATGCATTTTGTTTCATTGCCTATAGCCTACTGGAAAAATGTTGAAACAATAAATGTAAACTGCGCTTTAACAAGTGTGCTGTATTATACAAGGAATATAATTTAATAAAGTCAGGAAGGTGTATCAAAGAAAACATGTATGTTTCTCGTTATGTGTGCAAGGGGCCAATGATTTGAAAACAGCCCAAAGCTAATGTTTATCCACCACTGGCCAAATGCATTTTTTTGAATGTGGTGTGGGTTTCAATGCTGTTTCAATGAAAGTGAGTTTCAAGGGCAGAGAAGTTTTAATGCCAAGACAATTTTCGTTGTGATAAAGTGTTGTTTTGTTTAGCAGATGTCTATTGGTGTTTGTGCACTGGGCTGTAAAATGTAAAAATAAAATCCAAATAATCATTGTATTAGTAAAGCAGTATGCACACATTGGTGTTTATCATAAATGGGCGAAATAGCCAAGTAATGGGACATTGGAATGGCTGCAGGGGGACTCTGGTGCCATATTTTTGATTGTCTGTTCAATTTGCATTTCAAAGTTGGTAACGCACAATCCCATTGGAGTGGGTGAGGTTACATAATTATGCATGCAAATTTTATGTTAAACAACGTACAGATATGCACCTATTTTTCATAGGCCTTGTCCAGATTTTTGATGTTTCCAGGTTGAGAGGTATGCATAAAAACATCATCCACAACATCCAGAACAGAAGGAATAGCTAAGGGTCTGTGCTGTGCTAAATCTAAAAATTCCCTGAGTCTCTTTTTGGACTGAGGATAATCCTAGGATTCCCAATGGAAATTCTCTCTCAAGGTATGTAGGGTTTCACCAAAAGAAAAATCCTCTGGAGGAGAGGCAGAAGGAATGGATTCCTCTGCATCTGAATCCTCATAAGCAGATAAGGGCATGTCTTCATAATCAGAAACCTCAGAGTCGTTGGACTCTTGGTCAGATAAAGTTGCTGGGGGACAAGTCTCTCTTCCTTTTAGCAGGGGTAGGCTGGCATCCTCTAATCAGCATGATAAGATCTTCCGCCATTTTAAGCATCTGAGATTCAGGCATGGAAGCAGGTGCTTGAGAGTGGGTCATCGCTTTTTTAGGCACAGTTTGTACTCTGAGCCTTAGAAACTCGGTAGTTTTAGAAAGAACTGAAGACTCAAAAGAAGTCATCAGTTTGTGAAGAATATAGGCAGTGTGAAGAAAGTACAGTTGTGTACACTTACCATAAATGTAGATGTTCGAGTGTATTCACTGTTGCAGTCATCACATTTGGGTTATCTGCTTGCAGTAGCCCTCAGTCGGCCTGATTATCAAAGTCTTGGGTCCTGCGTTGGTTGCTGTCTCATCTTCCATGACGTCAGGTAGTCAGGGGTATAAAGCATGCAGCCGACGCCATTACATCAATTTTTCTTGCCCCAGATGTCAGGTGCCCCCCTATACATATACACATACATACATATACACACACAAGGTTATACCTCAAACAAGAAAGCAAATACACCAAAAAGCTTTTAGCCATAATAAAAAGGAATAGAGGTATAGCCAAAAGAAGTCAGGGGGCTGGAGGGAGGGTAACCAGGACTGCAACAGTGAATACACTCGAACATCTACATTTATGGTAAGTGTACACAACTGTACTATGTTCTTCTTGTTTCACTGTTGCAGTCATCACATTTGGGTAGATTCCCAATGCTAAAGATGGGAGGAGGAATTTAGATCGCATTAGGACCAGCTATAAGGCCCTGCAAGACTGCAGTGGCAAAACCATCTCTGGATTTAGAGAAAATTGGTAAATGGTAATGCTTGGTACAAGTATGTACAGAATTCCAGGTAGCAGCTTCTAGGATGTCCCTGGTAGGGACACCTCTGAGAAAGGCTGTAGAGGTAGATGCAGCCCTGGTTGAATGTAGTCTTATCCCCTGTGGGATAGGTTTTCCATGGTGCTTATAGCAGAAATGAATGCAATGGCCTATCCAATTAGAAATGGTTTGCTTTGAAATGGCCTTCCCCACTGCCCCTGCAGCAAATGCCACCAGCAACTGTTCAGATATCCTGAGAGGTTTAGTCCTGTCCAAGTAAAATCTAAGTTGTCTGTGTACATCTAAGAAGTGCAATATCCGTTCCCCTTTATTCTGTGGATTAGAATAGAAGGTTGGCAAATGAATGGACTGATTAAGAGCCACACTAGATACTACCTTGGGCATAAAGGAGGGATTGGTCCTGAGGGACACCCTGTCCGCATGAAAGATAATGAAAGGCTCCACTGCCATAAGTGCCTGTAATTCAGACACCATTCTAGCTGAAGTGATGGCTAAAAGGAAGGCCATCTTCCAAGAAAGGAATTTCAACTCTGTATTTGCAGCTGGCTCAAAAGGAGGTAGAGTAAGTTTTTCCAATATAAAGTTAAGACCCCAGGCTGGAGTAGGGGCTCTCCTGTGTGGTCTTAAGTTTTTGGCCCCTCTGAGGAACTGCTTGAGCAGTGGATGAGAGAAGAGGGGTGGTTATGTGTTGTAATGAGCTGAAATGGCGGAGGCATGAATTTTGATGGAGGAAAAAGAAAGGCCCTTGTGAAGCATCTCAGTTAGGTATTGAAGAATCTGAGGTAAATTGGGTGCTGCTGTGCTCATCCCCTGAGTTTGGTTCCAGGAACAGAATCTTTTCCATTTTTCAGCATAAGATTTTCTAGTACTAGGCCTCCTTGCCTCCAGAATGACATCCAACTCTTGTTTACTGAGTGATAGTAACAGAGAGCTCAGGTAATTTGCCAGGCTGCCAGGTTCAGGGTTTGAAGCTGAGGGTGCAGAATCTGGCCCTTCTGCTGGGACAGCAAGCTAGGGGTCTGAGGCAGGTGCCATGGTGCCAGCAGTGACACACTGCGCAAGAGGGGGGTACCCAATGTTGGCGTGGCCAGTCTGGTGCAATCAGTATCGTCCTTGGTTTGTCCCGTTTGATTTTTAGTAGTACCTTGGAGATGAGTCAGAGGAGGAAAGGCATAAACTGATAAGATTTTTCCAGGTGAAGGACAGGGCCATCCACTTTCCAAGCTTGCTTATGGGGAGTCATTGTGCAGAATTTGTCCAACTGGTAGTTCTGGGGGAGGCAAACAGGTCTATCTCTAGGCTCCCCCATTTATCAACATGTTGAATGTCTTTGGTTCCAGTTTCCACTCATGTGGGTCCATGAGATTTCTGCTCACCAAAGGAACTCTATCTGTAAACAAGGTATGATGGGAATCATTGATTCTAGATCCTGAGAATGTTGACACCACAGGCTTTTTAGATACCACTGTAGTTTCCTCATATGCAGTCTTGCATATGGAATTAGTAGAATTCAAGAGGCCATGAACCCCAGGGCTTGCAGTAATTTCCTTGCAGACAGCTGTATCTTAGTGGCCAGTAGACTGTCAACTGAATTTGTTTCTCTGGTGTGAGGTAGGCCATCTGGAAAGTTGTATTCAAACCTGCTCCCAGGAATACAATTTGTTGGCAAGGTACAAGATGTGATTTCTTTTCATTTATGGTGTACCCCAGAGACGTTAGCAATTTCTTTACAAATGCCAGATGATTTAACAGTATGTCCTGGCTTTCTGCCTGAATTAGACAAACGTGCAAGAATGGGTATATTTGAATATTTCTTTGCCTGCAAAATGCAATGACTGGAGCTAGGCACTTTGTGAATACCCTGGCCACAGTAGATAAGCCAAAGGGCAATGCAGGGAACTGACAGTGCCTGTAGCCTGCTCTGAAGCGTAGGTATCTTCTGCAAGATTCCGTTATTGGGATGTGCAGGTAGGCTTCCTTTAAATCCAGTGTTGCCAACCAGGCATCTTTGTCTAGCATGGGAAGCAGCTGATGAAGAGTTGGCATCTTGAATTTTGGGATTACCAAAAATGTGTTTAGGACAGACAGGTCCAGGATTTGTCTTTTCTGGGTACCAGGAAAAGTCTTGAGTAGAAACCTTGCCCCCATTCTTCTTCTGGGACAGGCTGAATAGCCATGATGCTTAAAAGAGAGAACTTGCTTTTGAGCCTCTGCCCACTGATTTAGGGGTAGGTCTGGCCAACCGTTTGGAGTTGGTAAGGAGTGAAAAGTACAGTTTTGTACCTACCATAAATGTAGATGTTCGAGTGTTCACCCTGCTGCAGTCATCACACTTGGGTTATCCTGCCGTCAGGCGGTCCCCGCAGTCGGCCTGAGTTCCAAAGTCTTGGTCCGGCGTCGGTTGCTGTCACTTCCTCCCTGACGTCAGTGCACCAGGGGTATACAAGAGGCATCCGGCGTCATTTTCTTCAGTTTTTCTTGCCCCAGATGTCAGGTGCCCCCAATAGGTAGGCAATACTTATTGCTATATAAAAATATGCAAGTAAAAATAAAACAATACTTTCAGTCACAAGCAAATACACCACAGAGGTTGTATAGGATAGAAAGGTATGGATAAGTCCAGCTAGTTCAGAGGGGATGGAGGGAGGGTAACCTGGACTGTAGCAGGTTGAACACTCGAACATCTACATTTATGGTAGGTACAAACATAGGTTCATCGTGTTACCCTGCTGCAGTCATCACACTTGGGTTGAATCCCAAAGCTAAGGATGGGTGGTGGAGTTAAAGAGGGTTAGAAGAAGCTAGTAGGCCCTGCAAAACTGCAGTGGCAAAGCCAGCTCTAGTCTTAGAATATAAAGGTAAGTGATAGTGTTTGGTGAAGGTGTGCACTGAACTCCAAGTTGCAGCTTCCAGAATATCTTTGGTTGGCACCCCCCTGAGAAAGGCTGCTGATGTAGCTGTAGCCCTGGTGGAGTGGGGCCTAATGCTAGCAGGTACCGGTTTCCCATGATGCGTGTAGCAGAAACGTATGCAATGTCCTATCCATTTTGAAATGGTCTGTTTTGAGATAGTTTTTCCTTGTGATCCTACAGCATAGGCTACAAAAAGCTGGTCAGAGATTCTGAAAGCCTTAGTTTTATCCAAGTAGTAACGTAATTGTCTGTGAATGTCCAAAGAGTGCAGGAGTCTTTCTCCTTTGCTCTGGAGATTTGGAAAAAAGGTGGGCAAATGAATGGTTTGGTTTAGGGCCACACTGGATACCACCTTTGTCATAAAGGAAGGGTTAGTTCAGAGAGAGAGACTGTCTTGATGAAAAATGAGGAAAGGCTCCACTGCCATTAGTGCCTGTAGCTCTGAGACTCTTCTAGCTGAAGTTATTGCTAGCAGCTGGGCAGTTTTCCATGAAAGAAACTTTAAATCAGCTGAGAAAGCTGGTTCAAAGGGCGGCAGTGTAAGTTTTTCCAGAACAAAGTTGAGATCCCAAGTAGGTGTTGGTGCTCTCCTGGGCGGTCTTATGTTCTTAGCCCCTCTGAGGTACTGTCTTAGGAGTGGATGTGAAAATAAAGGAGGATCAGTGTATAAAGTAGACAAGCCAGATGAGCTGAAATTGCTGAGGCGTGGATTTTAATAGATGAAAAGGAAAGTCCTTTGTGCAACATCTCAGTTAAATATTGTAGAATCTGAGGAATGTTTGGATCAAGGGGATTTTGGCCTTTAGCCTGGTTCCAGGCGAAAAATCTTTTCCATTTGTCTGAATAGGTTTTCCTGGTGCTGGGCCTCCTGGCCTCCAGAATGACATCCATAACAGCTTTGGATAGAGGTGTTGGTTGATTGTTTAGGTAATTTGCCATGCAGCCAGGTTTAAAGTCTTGAGCTGGCTGTGTAGAATTTGATTGTCTCGCTGGGTGAGCAGGTGAGGAATTTGTGGTAAAATCCATGGTGGGCCATGGGCCATGTTCTTTAGAATTGGATACCAGTGCTGGCGTGGCCAGTCTGGTGCAATGAGTATCATTTGTGGCCTCTCTAATCTGACTTTAAGCAGCACCTTTGCTAGAAGAGGCAGTGGAGGAAAGGCATACACTGTTAATGTTTTCCAACTGAATGAGAGGGCGTCCACTTTCCAAGCTTGTGGGTGGAATGTCCTTGTACAAAATTTGTGAAGTTGGTAGTTTTGGGGGTTGGCAAACAGATCTACGTCTGGGCGTCCCCATTTTTGAGTTATCATTGCAAATACTTCAGGATCCAGTTACCACTCGTGCGGATCCATGTTTCTGCTTAGGTCGTCTGCCAATGTGTTTTTCTTTCCTGGCAGGAATTGTGCTTGCAGTTGAACTTGGTAAGACAGTGCTGTGTTCCACAAGGTCATTGCTTGCCTGCATAGAGGGTAGGAATGTGTGCCCCCTTGCTTGTTGATGTACCACATTACTGTGGTATTGCCCGTCTTTATTATTAGTTGTCCTGGGTGTAAGAGGTCCTTGAAAGCTGTTAGGGCATTTTGTACTGCTAGCATTTCCTTTTGATTGATATGCAGATGCCTTTGATCTGTAGTCCATTTGCCCTGAATGCACTGTCCTGCCAGGTGTGCTCCCCAGGTATAGTCCGATGCATCTGTTGTCATAGTTTGCCTGGCTGTGGGTAATGTGAAAGGCTGACCCTTGTTGAGGTGACATGCCTGTGCCCACCATAGAAACTCCTGTTGAAGGCAGGGAATGAGTGGTATCATTGTTTCCAAGCTGTGGCTGTGCTGAGTCCATACGCTTTTCAGGTACCACTGTAATTTCCTCATATGCAGTTTTGCAAATGGTATTAGTAGTATGCAAGATGCCATGAATCCCAAGGCCTGCAGAATTTTTCTTGCAGGGAGTTGGGTCTTTGTTGCCATTATTTTGAAGTATTGAGTCAGCTGTTGTTGCTGGTCTGGCTTGAGATAAGCCATCTGGGCCGTTGTATTCAAGCTGGCACCCAGGAATATTATGTTTTGTGAGGGCACTAGTTTTGATTTCTTTTCGTTTACTGTGTACCCTAGGCAACTTAGAAGGTGTTTGACAAATGCCAGATGTTTTAAAAGAATGTCCTTGCTTTCTGCTTGAATAAGGCAGTCGTCCAGGTATGGGTATATTTGAATTCCTCTTTGTCTGCAGTATGCAATTACTGGTGCCAGGCATTTTGTGAAGACCCTGGGTGCAGTAGACAAGCCAAAGGGCAGTGCAGAGAATTGATAATGGGTTGAACCTGCAATGAAGCGGAGGTATCTTCTGCAATTTTGTCTGATAAGGACATGCAGGTATGCCTCCTTGAGATCCAACATTACTAGCCAAGCCTTCTTGCCCAGCATGGGAAGAAGCTGTTGTAGTGTTACCATCTTGAATTTTGGTACTTGCAGATAGGTGTTCAGGATTTAAAGATCCAGAATGGGTCTCCATGCTTTGTCCTTTCTGGGGACTAGAAAGAGACTTGAGTAAAATCCTTGTCCTTGCTCCTGTGTAAGTACCTGTTGAATGGCTCTCATGACCATGAGAGTTGTAATTTGTTTTTGTGCCTCTGCCCATTGATTTGGTGGCAGGTTTGGCATTCCTTTTATCCTTGGCAAGGTATGAAAGTGGAATCTGTATCCTTGAGAGACAATGTTTAGGACCCATTTGTCTTTTGTGATGATGTGCCAGTTGTCTGCAAAAAGTGCTAATTTTCCTCCCAAGGGAGCTGCCAAGAGAGATTTGCTTGGTAGTTGGAGGGTTGAGTCATTGTGTTTGTCTTCTGCTAGCTTGGGGCCTGTCCACCTCCTTTCTGGGTTGTGGCACCCCATTGGCGAGGTTTGTAAGGGCCTTGTGACTGACCTCTGCCCCTTGGGCACCTGTATTTGCCCCTCTGCGGTCTGTCAGAAGCTGGAAAGGACCAGTTTTTTGTTGGCCAATTTCTGCTGAAACGAGGGGGCTGTACCTGTAAAAAAATCCTTCACCGTCTGCATAGACTTTGCCTTATCCTCCATTTTCTTTAAAACCTCTTCTGCTTTGACACCAAATAAGACACCCGGCTGTAAAGGTGCATCCAATAATTTTGCTTTAACATGATCAGGTAGGGTTTGTTCTTTTAACCAAGCATGTCTGCGTATGACAGACCCAGTAACAGCTGCTCTACAGGAAGCTTCCAATGAATCAAATCCACATTGTAAAGTATATTTGCCCACCTGTTCAGCTGCATGCAACAGATCCTGCATTTCCTTGAGTTCAGCCTGTTCAGAATGTGTGCTCAGTTTTTGTTTTAATTGAGACATTAGAAATTGCTGATATTTCAGCATGTGAAACTGACAATTTAATGCTCTCATAGTCAGAGTAGCGGAGGTATATATCTTCTTTCCCCATCTATATAAAGCTCTGAAATCCCTTTCAGAGGGCACAGGATTTTTAGCCACAGAAGCTTTAGCCCCTTGGGAAATTGTTTCTGGGTCAGCCAGAGGCTTTTATAAAGGAATTTGTGAGTGTCAGGTACTCTGTAGTATCTGTCTGGTTTGGCTGGAGCAGGAGGTAGGGAGTCTGGATTTAGACTAGACTGTAACAATATCTAAAACTGGAGGGATAGCAAGTGGTCTGTGCTGGGGTAGTAAAAGAAACTCTCAGAGCCTTTTCTTAGAATCAGAGTAGTCCTGGCCTTCCCAGTGGAAATGTTCCCTCATGGTATGTAAAGTTTCCCCAAAGGAATAGTCTTCAGGGGGAGATGCTGAGGGAATAGAGTCTTCAGCATCAGAATCCTCATAAGGGGGAAAAGCGTAATCCTGTTCCTCAGAAGAATCTGAGGAAAAAGAAACCTGGTCAGAGGAAGCATAGTCCTCCTCTTGTCTTGGCCTTTTATCAGGAGGGGGATGGGAACCCCTGATTAGGGAAATCAAATCTTCAGCCATCTTAAGCATCTGTTTCTTAGGCATGGGGCCTTGAACAGGAGACTGATGTAGTCTTTTTTGGTTTTAATGGAGTTTTTAGCTTAGCATAAGATTTAATGGTGAGTGTAGTCGGTCTGAAGACACCTTCTGAAACCGAAGGCGTTTCTACTGCACCGGGATCGCCTTCTGCTCCGGTGTCAGAAGGGCCTAATGAAGATGGTTGCGACGGCCTAGTACACTCCGCTTGAGAATCCGAAGCTGTCTGGGGTTCCATTTCCACGGTCATCAGGGGTTGCGTAGGCGCTTCACTGAAAACCGGAGAACCGGCGACAGGCCCAGCAGAGGCCTTGGAGTCTGGCTTGGTTCTAGGCTGCCTGTCTTTATCCTTGCGTTTTTTATGCATGCTGGTCATCAGCTGCTCCAATGGCATGATATAATTAAATTTCCTACCAAAGTAATGTCGTGCAAAGTCAAAACGACGTTTGATATTTTGTTTATTAAACCTAGCACAAAACCGACAACCTGTGACGTCGTGGTCTGGGCCTAGGCAGGAATACAATAAGAATGGAAGTCCTTATGAGGTATATTTGCTTCCCACAAGAAATGCAATTGTTAACTTTTTCTGACATCGGACTGAGGCAAGAAAAGGCTCCCCAATGGGGTACTTAGCTTTATTGAAGACTTTGGACTGAAATTCGATTTGAAAATCTCAGGTGTCAGCTGACCAGCACTTGCAAACTGCTTCGGGCACCGCACGGCAAGAAAGACTTTAGAAAATGGCACTGGATGCCTCTTATATACCCTGGTGCACTGACGTCAGGGAGGAAGCGACAGCAACCGACGCCGGACCAAGACTTTGGAACTCAGGCCGACTGCGGGACCACCTGACGACAGGATAACCCAAGTGTGATGACTGCAGCAGGGTAACACGATGAACATGTGGGATCTGTATCCTTGGGAAACTATGTTTAAAACCCATTTGTTCTGGGTAATGAGTTGCCAACTTTTTGCATGCAGGGCAAACTTTCCCCCTAAAGGAACAGTCAGTTGAGCAGGGTTTGGAAGATTTAAAGTTAAGTCATTGAGACAGTTTACCATAGGGGGGAGTCTTACTACTCCCTGCTTTGGAAGTGGGAGTCCCTCATTGCTTAGGCCTGTGAGTACCTTGGGATTGAAGCCTGGATGTTTGGCTGGTTCTGGGTTTGGACTGAAGACCTGGAAGAGGCAGGAAAGGACCAATTCTTAGAGGGCTAATGTCTACTAAATCTGGGAGGCTGTACTTGCAGGAAATCTTTTAACAGTTTGCATAGATTTAGCTTTTTCCTCCATCTTTTTAAGTACTTCTTCCGCTTTGTTGCCAAACAGCTTTAACATGATCTGCCAAAGATTGCTCCTTAAGTCAAGCATGCCTTATAAATACAGACCCAGTGACAGCAGCCCTGCAAGATGCTCCAATGAATCAAAACCACACTGCAAAGTATGTTTTCCAACTTGTTCAGCAGAATGCATTAAATCCTGTAAATCTTTATTTTCAGCACAGTCAGGAATCATCATTTTCTGTTTAGCAATCCAATGATATGCTGCTGATACTTTAACATATGAAACTGTCAGTTTAAGGCCCTAATGGCCAAGGCTGCAGAAGTGTACACTTTCTTACCCTATCTATCCAGCGCCCTGGAATCTCTATCAGAGGGGGTAGGATTTGTGGCAGTAGTAGCCTTAATACCCTTGGGTCCCTGTGAAATGATCTCAGGATCCGCAGTAGGATTTTTAAAGAGGAACTTGTGAAAGTCAGGTACCCTGTAATACCGATCAGGTTTTCTGGGAGCAGGAGGTAAAGAATCAGGGGCTAGGCTGGATTCCGAAAGGGCATCATCAACAATGTCTAGTACAGGAGGGTATAGCTAAAGGCATATGCTGTGGCAGGAGTAAGAATTCCCTAAGCCTCTTTTTGGAGTCAGAGTAATCCTGGCTTTCCCAGCGAAAATGCTCCTTAAGAGTATGCAAGGTTTCACTGAGAGAGAAATCCCATGAAGAGGAAGCAGAGGGAATGGAGTCCTCTGCATCAGAATCCTCAAAGGTAGATAAGGGCAAATCCTGGTCATCAGAGAAAACAGAAATTTCAGAGTCATGATCAGAAGAATCAGAAGGAAAATCAGTCCTAGGTCTCTTGGAGAGGGAAGGGTGGCTTCCCCTGGTTAGAGTAATAAGGTCTTCAGCCATTTTTATCATTTGTTTTTTAGGCATAGGGGCCTGACCATGAGGTCTGGGTGTCGGTTTTCTAGGCATGGATCGAGTTTTAGGCCTTAAAGAAGATGGTGTTGGTTTAATATGCAAGTCAGTAGGCCTGAATACACCCTCAGAAGCTGGTGCCTGCACAGTGACTCCGGACCCATCCAAGGTAGAGACATCCACAGGTTCCACAGTCGAAGCATCTCGCGGCATACCGGACTCCAAATGGGTCTCAGTAGGGGCCTGCAAATCTGAAGTAGCAGGTATCCGGGGCTGCAAAAGCACCTCACTGAGTACCAGTGACTAGCTTAGGAGAAGCGTCGTCGGCAGCTTTGGACCTATACAGTCTGTCTCGGTCTATCTTTGCGTTTTTTCGAAATGTTGGTAGTCGGGTGGCTTACCGAAGCCATTTCTGGATAATTGAACAGAGTACCAAAATAATTAGATGCGTAAATGAACAGACGACGAATAGTACAAGGTTTGAATAAGGCACAAAACCGACAGCAAGGTACGTTGTGGTCTGGGCCAAAGCAAGGAATGCAGCACGAATGAAAATCTTTGAGGTATTTGCTTTCCACAAGAAATACAATTGTTAACTTTTACTGATATTGGTTTAGAGTAAGAAAAAGGTTCCCCAACGGGGTACTTAGCTTAGTTGAAGACTTTGGATCTGAAACTCTAAAACGAAAATTTCAGGAGTCTGCCGACTGGCACTTGCGAACTGCTTCTGCTTCGGGCACCGCACAGCAAGAAAGACTGATATAATCGCGTCGGCTGCATGCTTTATACCCCCCTGACTACTGGACGTCATGGAAGGTGAGACAGCAACTGACGCAGGACCCAAGACTTTGATAATCAGGCCGACTGAGAGCTACTGCAAGCAGATAACCCAAATGTTATGACTGCAACAGTGAAACACGAAGAACATCCACTACATCTAGAAAAGGAACTAAGAAAACTTCATTACATCGCTCCAGTACGCATCATTCATTCATTGTTTCCCAATGTAGCTAAAGGTCATTTGTCACAGTTTGCAAGACTTAAAATATAAGATAATAATTTTGAAGAACAAGCTAATAACTTATAATATTTAGAACAGAGAGGCTATGAAAATGAGTTATTAAATAAAACAACACCTGGACATTACATCAAAACATAATGAAAGAGCTAAACCAGGAATGAAGTGATTTCAGGAACTACTAGACAGGAACCAAGCAAGTAAGATTTACATTAAAATATAACAGGCACACTAGAGAAGCACAAAAAATATGGACTGGTACATTTTGGATAGTCTATATACTATCTACATCTATTACACATCATTATACATATATATCTACATTTATATAATCTATACATACTGAAAAATAACGTAATTAAAGAGCGACCAAAGTTTGTTTATAGAAGCTTACAAAATTTAAAGCAAGCACTGTGTTATAAGGAACAAAGTACATAAAACTTAATTTTGTAGTAATAAGGGAGAGAGAATGCCATGTTACAACTGCATTTTGTAAACATTTGAGTAAAGAAAAACATTGCAAACATTTTATAATTTAACAGCTTTGGCAACATGGGCCACCAAGAATGTGGTTCATCTAGCTAACGCAAGTGTTATGTATGAAAAACAAATCAAAAGCCAAAACAAAGAAAAGGTGGAACACGTCGGACATTAGGAGATTTGTAGAAACTGATTTATTATATAGACATATTAAAAATAAAGGAACTAACCATCAGTTTGTTTTGCAACAGTAAAAGTTGTTAGTGAATGCATTAGATGTGGTATTAATAAAAGTAATATAGATGATTATTTACAAGACAATTCTTTTCCAGCATTGAATGAAAAGGTCAGCATTAAACTGGTTTTAAAGATGAAACAATATGGCTTTTATCTAATGAAATTCATAAAATGCAATTGTTTTGAATAGTATTAACTGTTGTGTTATCTATCAACCTGAAGTAGTATTACTTGCAAAATATTTTAAGCTTTACACTAAAAGAAACATTTCTATGATTATCAGAAGTGTTTTTTTTTTTCTTTTTCTTCTGTTAAGATCCATGGGCAGACGTGCTGAAATGGCTGATAAATGAACCTTGATAAAGTAATAAGAAAGGCCACAGGACAGTAATTCACACAAACATCATAAAACCAAACAAACTTGAATCGGTGCTGGTTATGCTGCTGGCAACAACTAGAAAGCATTTTCCATTTACTAAAATATGATTTTCTAGTAGCAGGCTTTCTTTCTCCCATTACTACCTGGGTGCACATCCTCAGTAGACACCTAGGTGCCTAAAAGGAACTAAAACCCCATTACCCAGGCAGTGAACTGAAAATGCTTTATGCTGGAGTGCTTCAAACACTCGAGTTCTTGTGCGAGTAGATCCAGTCTGCGAGGAAGCTTGTGGTAATGGCCCCTGGCCATTTCCAAAAGAATTGAGAACTTCAGATTCCTAGACCAGAAGGGGAGTCCTTCCGAATCTTCAGAAGTACCCTGGATAATACTGAAAAGGGTGAAAAAACGTACAGAACATTCTTGTCCAAAGAAAAGAAGGCATCTGTCTTCCAGGCTTCTTGCACAAAGTCTTCTCAGTTGATTGTCCAAAGAGAAGGCAAAAAAGGTCTACTTTAGGAAATCCCCACAGATGAATCAAATCTTAGAAGACCCCTGATCAAGCTTCCATTTGTGAGGGTCTGTCCTGGTCCTGTTCAGCTTGTTTGTCACACAATTTTATCTGACAGAACATGTAATGCCTGTGCTGTCAGGCATACATCCCATGCTAACGTGGATAGTCTGTAAAGGAGGCAAGTCTTGGTTCCACCTTACTTGCTGATGACCTCTGATACCACTTGAAGAGGTCCCAGGGGCCAAAGATGGTTCAGAGTGTTGAGTGCCTTGATCAGGGCAAACATCTCCCAAATACTTATGTGCTCAGATCTATTCTTGGTGTCCCACATCCCTTGCACTTTTATCCCTTGTGAACCGGTTCCCCAAGCAAAGTCAGAATTGCCTGCGGTGTCTGACTGCTTTGTAGCAGGAATGGAGAACAGGAGACCTGGATTCAAGGACATCTTGTCTCCAGCAAATGATCTATTTTCTGACAACCACAGCATTGGGTTTGAAAGGACAAAGGGCGTTCATGCTGGGACCCAACAGATTTCAGATATGACTGTATCCTTCTCATGAGTCCTGTCAGGAATATTATGAGAATCATAGATGCCATGAGACCCAAAATCCTGAGGTATTCCCTCGCAGTGACTGAAGTCTGAGTGGAAAATCTCAGAAATAAATCTAAATGAAGATGTATATTTTCCCTGTCTAAGAAAAGCTCTTTGAGCCAAGATATTTAGCTGACATCCCAGAAACACAACCCTGTATTAGGGAGTCAAAGACTTTTGAATGTTCTCTTGGAATCCCAGCTTGTGTACAAGCTCTCTCATCCAACACAGAAATTCCTGACACTTTGAAAAAAACTTTGTAAAGATAAGCAAGTCATCTAAATATGAAAAAATGGATACCCTGTAGCCTGCAATGAGCTGTAACCAGACACTTTAGAAGCAGTCTTGGTACAGTGGATAGTGCAAAGGGTAAAGCAGAGAAAGTACAGCTGTGCAAAATCCTAACAGTAGATGTCCTTTTTCACTGTTACAGTATTCATAAAATATGGAATCCCATGCTAAGGACAGCCCAATGCCCAGAGAGCATACCAAAGCCTTTACTTCCTCCTAATGCCATACGTCAGTCGTATGCTCTCCTTGTAGGCATAGGGCATAAAGGTGGCGTATGAACACTCCACACTCAGGAGTGCCCCAGGAGAACTAGGGCCACCACAGTAAAAAGGAGAACATGCACATCCAGGCAGAAAAAGAAACAGACAAGGCAGAGTCAAAGACCTCTCGGCCAGCAAAAAGCTCCAAACAGAAGAAAGAAAACAAAGGTGGCAGGAGGGAGGGACTGAATGCTGCAACAGTGAAAAGGGCATCTACTGTTATATGTTTCTAGACAACTGTATTACATCATTCTGTATCACTGATGCAGTATGCATAGCATACAGGAGACAACCAAAGACACTAAAAAGGATGGGAGGAGGAAGGCACAGAGGGGCCCTCCACAAACTCACGGATAGTCCTGGCTCTGGAAATTACATCCAACTTGTAATGTGTAGTAATAGTGTGGACAGAGGACCAAGTGGGAGCTTCAAGGATGGATCTAGTATCCTAACCCCCAAGAACACTCCAAGAGAGGCCACTAAGGCCACCCTCACAGAATAAGCCCTAACTGAAATAGAAAGCTGTATTTCATGAAAGGAACAAAATGGCCATAGAAATTCAGGAGGAGATGGTTTGCTTAGAAACAGCCAAACCCAATGTCCCGGGATGAAAGAAAAAAATAAGCTGCTCAGATTAATGGGAAAGCCTTCATCGTATCTAAATACCCAAGCTGTCTAGGAAGATTCAATGTGCAAAGAACCTTTTCACCAGCAGACTGCAGAGAAGGAAAAAAGAAAGGCAGCCAGACAGACTAACTAAAAGACAAATTATTGACCATCTTGGGCATAAATGAAGGATTAGTATGCAGAGACATTCTGCCCTATGAAAAATCCAAAAGGGAGGAATAGTCATCACTGTCTGAAGTTCAGAAACTTTCTTAGCTTAAGTAAGGGCAGCCAACAAAACAGTCTTCTAGGTGCAGTGTTGCAAACAAGAGGACAGCTAAAAAGGAACCGGAGTCAGTTTCTCAAAGACAAAAATAAGAGCCCAAGAGGGAGGAATAGGTTTTCTTGTAGGTTTGATATGAATGAATTATTTGACCTCAAAATGAGAGGCCAAAGTTGGGTAAAAGGCCAGAGAAGAAGAGACAACTGACAAGTGAGCTCTAACACAGGAATATGCCAAGCAGCATGGAGCAGTTCACAAAAGTAAGAAAGGACCAAAGGGACCCCCCACTGAAAACGTATCCTGGTGATGCCTGACACACCAAACAGAAATTGTTTTTTTCAATTAGCCATACAAGATTTTCTGGTAGTGGGCTTCCTGGCATCCTGCAGAACCTTAAGTACATAGTCAGAAAAGTGGTGTATAAATGGGATCAAATTCCTTTCACACAGAGTGTCAACTGAAGAGTGGACCAGTGAGGGTGAATAAGAGATTACTTGTGTTGTGCAAGAAGATTCATCCAGTGAGATAACTTGAGAGGATTACCCCTTGCCAGGTGAAAGAGGAAGGGGAGTCAGTGCTGTCTGGGCCAAAAGGGAGTCACCAGCAAAATTTTTGGGGAGTCCTTCTTGATCTTAGGAAGGAGAGGAGGATAACAATAGAGGAATATACCCTTCCAAGAGAAGGTCATGATGTCCAACTTCCAATTCAGAGGATCTGGGACTTTGAAACAGAGGCAAAGAAATTGCTTGTTCAAAGGGAAGCAAAAAGATCCACTTTAATACCCCACCGATGGAATAAGCCCAGAAATTCCTCTCTGTGAAGCATCCATTCATGATGCTGTGTCCTGGTCCTGTTCAAGCAGACTGCCACTAAGTTGGGTTCCGAAAGGATGCAGACTGCCTGAAGGGTTACCGGATGAGGACAGCAAAGGAGATAAGACCTTGGGCACACCTGTCTGTTGATGTACCACATCACTGTGGTGTTGTCTGCAAAGAACTTTAAAGGGGCTGGATACCAAAGAGAATGGAAGGCTAAAGAGCAAGAATGAGTGCCCTCATTTCCTTTATGTGGATGTGGTCTGACCTCTGATAAACGGCCATTGACCCCGAACCCTCCGATTGTTTGAAGGGGCTCTCCATCTCAAATCGGAAGCTTCTATGAATAGCTCTCAAGTAGGGGTAGGAGTCTTAAAAGGCAGTCCCAGATTGCGGGAGGTCACTTGAATCCACCAGTGCAACTCGAGCTTGAGAAAAGGAAGTATGGCAACTGGAAACTTCAGACTGTGGCAATGCTGGTGTCAAACAGTCTTTAGGTACCACTGAAGTTTCCTCATGTGAAGCTTGGCAAAAAGGGTGCATGAATATGGTAGATGACATGAATCACAGGATTCTGAGAATTCCCCTTGCAGAAAAGGGGAAGCAGTAAGTGTAATATACAGAACCTTGGAAAAGGGAAGAAAAGCAGACAACGGAAAATTTTGAATTCTGCAATCCAGAAAAAAAGTGGGTTGATAGTGAATCTCAGACTGCATAGTAAAAGCATGGTGACATTCCTGGATTGGGAGAGAGCCTGAAGAAATAGGTTATCCAGACATGGGAATATCTGGACTCACTGAAGCCTAGAAAAGGCTATGACAGGGGCAACACATTTGGTGAACATTCCTGGGCCAGAGAAAGTCCAAAGGGCAAAGCAGAGAACTGAAAATGACTGGAAGAAACATAAAAACTTCCTGAACTGAGGGTGACTGGAAATATGAAGACAGGCATCCTTTACATCTAGGGAAACCAGAAAAACCTGTGGAAGTAAGAGAAGAAACAGAGTCTGGAAGGAAGGCATCCAAAAGGAAAGAATCTTTAGAAAGGTATTTTGAAAGGAAAAATTTAGGACTTGTCTCCAGGATCCCTCTTTTCTGGGAACCAGAAACATTCTGAAGTAAAACCCTGTTCTCCTCTTTGGGATATTGGAATGGGCTGAATGGTGCCCTGGGTCCTGTAAATCCTTAAGAACTCCAAAAAAATAAGGAAGCTGGTCCGGAGAAGGTTGAGGTATACCTGAGAGGGAAGGAATGTATTTCCATGCCATAAAACAAACATGATTTGGAAATTTGAAACAAATGTAAACAATTTTCAATTTTTTTTATTTTTAACAATTAAATTTAACAATTTTTTAAACAATTCAAAAACAAATTTGAAATGATTTGAAACATTTGGCATGTACCTCACTAAACACCTGCAACAGCTGGAAAGGCCACAGAAGTACCTCACGAAGAAGATCCTAGGCCTTAAACACATGCCCTACATGGAGAGACTCAAAAAAACGCCAGCTTTTCTCAGTCTCATATAGTCTATCTATAGAGGCAATCTCTGCTTGACTTACAAACCCATGTCTGACCCAGCCCTGTTAGAAATGTTACACCTAAAGAAATCCAAATCCCTCCACGCTACACGCTCCAGGGACCTCAACCTCATTACCACAATCAACAGAACATGCTGGAGGGACAGGTTCATAACCCAGAGACTGCCTATGCTCTGGAATACACTTCCCATACATGTTGAGCAGAGCACTACATTGGCCCTTTTCAAGAGAAATCTTGATGAGTGGATGGGAAATAGAAAGTTCACCCTGGGGATCACTCTAGTGGCTCTACTTGATGGAGGCCCTGGGAACAAAGGGCGGCATGATGCCAGGGCACTTCTATGGGCTAGGCTTGTAAAGGCCTCAGGGCCGTTGGCCTAGTACACACCTATGAACCTATGATGGATAATGGACAGAAAACCAAGAGTCTGAAGTCATCTGCTGCCAGACAGGGAGGAATAAGTAAAAGCCAGAGAGACAGGGGAACCTGGCAAGGGGCAGTGGAGAAAATATGTCAGATGGAAGCAGATTTGTCCTGAAAAGGGGGCTTTTGAGTTTTAGAAGTCTAAGTGGGCTTATCAGTGAAAATATGCTAAATTACCTGTTCCCTTTAGAAGGTGGACAAGGTTGCCTACACACAAAGGCAGACTAACAAGGATCGTTTCTTCCATACACAAATTTCAGAGAAACAGATTTGTTTAAAATCCTGCATCATTTTACATTTGTCTTGTACATTCTTAAACAAGTGAGCAGCAGTTATCCCAAAAAATAAACCCTAATGGGGGCACTTATGAAACCAGCTCAGAAAAGGGAGCTCAGACCCATGTTCAACTGTGACGGTCGGGTTGGGGAGTATGGAGCATTCGCACATCACCTTTATGCTCTACCACACAAAGCATAATTCTGATGTAGCACACTAGGAGGAAGTAAAAGTTTTGTATACTGGCCAGATGTTAAGCTATTCTTGGCAGAAAATTTCATGTGTTATGAAAACTGCAACAGTGATATGGAAGGACATCGGACAACATGATCTAGACACACACAACCTTTAGAAACGTCTGAAGTCTGGACGAATAGGGATGTGAAGAAGAACTGGTAGAAAACGAAGTTCAATCTGGGTGAAGAAGAATAACCCACTGAAAGGACGAATTTCCTCCCACTGCCATCTGTAACCTTGATGGACGACTGACAGACAAATGGGCACTACAAATCTGTTGTCAAAGAGAAAAATGGAATTTTTTTTTCCAGAAAATCTGAAAAAGCCAGAGTGGGAGGGGGTTACAAGGTCTCTTGAATAATCATTCAGACCCGGACTGCCCTTGGTTTTAGGAAGTTCGAGACTTCTCTTTGGAACCCCTTCACCATTTCGTCTTAAATGTCTGTTTACCTGAATTTGTTGAGACTGCTTATTCTGCTTTGCCAAAATTTGAATGAGGAGATAGAAAATCCCTTGGACAATTGGGAAAAGAAGGGCTGAACAATTGAGCCCCTGCCCCTTCCATCACACTTTTAATCACCTCGGTAGCAGAGGGACCAAGCAGTAAATCTCTACATAAGGGAGAGTTGAAAAATCTCACTTTTATCATTTGGGAGGTGCTGAAAATGCAGCCATGTAAACCTCCTTAAAACAGTACCAGTGGCCATAGCCCTGGAAGTATCAACAGGGTCATACACAAACTTAAAACAATGAATAGTGACCTGTGCAACAGAAGAAAGTTATTTAAAGCTGATTTTCCTCATAAGAAGAAACTCCACATAAAACATTCCTCATACTTTCACAACCCTGACAATTCAAAATTTTGAAAATCAAAGTTGCAGAAGTATACACTTTACTAATACTTATCAATAATTTTCCCACTCATCTACAAAAGTAGGACTGGAATTAGTGAAGTGCTTAGCAGTGGGATCAACAAAAGCTGTAGCTGCTCGGTCAGGTTTAGGAATAGTATACACATTTTAAAAGATGGAGAAACTTTATATATCCCATTTGCCTTTTTAGCGGCAGCTAGCTGACCATCAGGAAAACTGCAGGCAGTAAGACACACATCCTGAAAACCACAAAGAACAATTGGAATGGGTGTGGATTCTGGAAAATCCTTCTGTAACAACTCAGTATTTTCTGAGGGACTGAGAAACTTTCTCCCACTAAAAACACTGGCACATAACAGCAATGGACTCAGGGAAAGAGAATCCCACTCACGGAGAATCAGAAAACTGAGCTCTCCTTCAATTCTGAATCAGAAATCTGGGGGGGGGGGGGTCTATATCTTTCCCTGCATCATCCTGTTCAGATTCAGTATCTTGAATCTCTTCAAGAAAAGAGGAATCGATCCTCCTCTTACTAAAAACTACTTTTTAAGAAGGACCAATAGCCTGAATTAAACGCTTAGACCCAGTAAATTACTCCTATCCAAATAAATTTGAGGAGGAGTAGATGCATGCTTGGTTTTCAGTTTCTTTTTGACTGGAAAAATAGGACCAACTGCTGTGCCAATGGCAGCAGTAGCCGCTTCCCCAGGGATGAAACAGCATTCTGACAATAGTGAAACCTTCTCTGCTCTCTCACCCAGGACCAACAAGAGAGGTTCTCCCTTGCCCACTGAGGGGACTCCAACAGACAAGAGGATGTGGCTAACCCCCGGTCCACAGTAGTTGTAAGTGCTATACCAAAGCGATCCTGGGTAAGAGACAAGTGATCTGACAGACAACAAATGGCCACAACAGAGTCATCCACCTGCAGCTGATGCAAAAATTGAACATTTGTGGGGGTAGGGCAAAAATATGAGGCAAAAATCAGGAACATTCTCAAAGTTCTGAACAGCTGAAAGGTATGGCTTTCGCCGGTGTCTAAATGGGCATCACAATGGGAAAATATCAGATTTCTCCTGAACTAAGCTAGACTTGGGAAGAGTTAGGGAGAATCCTACATGGACCTGGTAATGCATGGTGTATTTCAAGAATGCATGAATATCCTCTGCTCAAAGTGCTTGGGTGAAGAAATCATTCAGATTAAATTCTCTGGTTCTTTACATGTGTGACCACTGGGGCAATACACTATGTAAACACCAGGAAGAGTAAAAAAAAGCAGAGCAGTAAACTGGTAATAATCTTGTTCCACCCCGAACCTGAGGTACCATCTGTGATCTTGTGGAAGGGCATGTGAAGATGTACATCTTTTCACAACAGACCCCTAAACAACCACCCACTGCTTCTGCTAAGATACAGTTCCTAGTCCAAACTATTTCTGGTCCTCACCCCATACCCTTTAAATCTTCCTTCCAAGCTACTGTGAGGCACAACGTCAAAGGTCTTGCTGAACTCCAAACACACCACACCTGATCCAGTTCACAACTGATCCTGTCACGGAATTGAACCAAAAACTGCCAAGACTGCTGCTGCTGTGAAATCATGCTGCTAATGATCACTAAATACAGAACTCCTGGCACATGCATGTACACGTAAAACATTTACCAAAACATTGCAGCATGCTGTATTCCTTACATTATGGCATCACTTCTGCCACATTTGCAGAGTAACAAAGACCGGAAAAATTTCTGTACAGGAACAACTTGGCACCCATATTGCATATGCCACCTTCAGAGGTCAACATATAAGTAGCAATGCAAGCAGAAACACTGCATTAACTATTATGTAAAAGTCAAGCTATGTAATCCTCTGCACACACAACCTACTTAAAGTGTACAGTGTCAGCTTCAACTCACACCATGACATGCTGGGTATAAACTGGCTGAATATTACCGTTGTCATTTCCTCAAAAAAATATGCTTTAGTTTAAAAAGAAAATCTTTCAAAAATTTACAATTACTATCAGATGCATTAAATGACCTTTTCTCCTCAGTAATATACACAGAGAGATAGCATGGTATGCATTCAAAGACTCACGGGCTCATACCACTCTATCCCTTTGTTACAACACTTTTGTGAAAAGGTCACTGAATGCTGCTATTAGTAACATGTGCATTCTAAGGATTAAAAAATAAAAAATGTGTTTTCCGGAAAACTGGAATCAGTGAACCGGAGACTGCTATAAGCACCACATGGCATGGTGGTTGTGACACTGTTACAAAGATATTTACATGGACAGTACATAAGCATCCATAAAATTTAATGGAACCATCTCATGTTATTTTTAAGTTTACCAAAGTGTAAAAGGTCATTTAATGCTTCTGTTAGTAAAATGCAAGTTTACAAAGTTAAAAAAATACACAAACTGTGCTTTCTGTGAGCAATAAGCTTTCAAATGCTATAGTTCCCAAGTGGCATGGTGCAGGCAAGCAATTTACCAAGTATTACTGTATACTTCATGAAATACATCTGCACATATTTCATAAACACACGACCTCCATCCCAACCATGTAAAAACATACAATGGACAAAAAGGATGTTTGCTAACAATTCCTCAAAGGAGCTTCTAGTACGCATCACGTACAATTGTATTCTTTCTCCCTCTCTCCCATACTCCGCATATTCTCCTCATTTTCATGTGGTATTACACTTGGTTACATATCAAGTTGAAATAATATTTAGTACAACACATAAGCAAATTACTGCCAAAAATAATAAACTTCACATCTGAACTGCTAACACACATCCAAATACATTACAGCAAAGCATGGAACAGCAAGCATCCAAATTACTCTAAACACAAAACTAGCAATTTTTTCACCAAGTACTTTTATTATACTACTTTTGAACAGTAGCAAAAATGCATGGCTTTGGAATGACAGCCTTTCTTCTCCTACCCTGAAAATGAATAGCTTGCTGGCTGAAATCCAAAATTATAAAAAGAATTAAACATTTCTAACACACTTAAAAATCAGATGTTGACAAGGAAAATACAATTTGCAATTAACAGCAAATCAACCAACCGTGTTACCACAAACAATGCTATCTTTCAATAAAGCTATTAAGAAATGCATTACTGCACTAAATGTAATCATCAAAGATATTCACAAAAAGCAGGCTTTGTGCCAACATTCTGAATGTAGTGAGAATTTTTGCAAGTAACATCAAACTATGAAACCTGGCAGTATATTTACTCTGAAAGCACAGATTCACTTTGTCAAGGCAAAGCAAGTGTCTTAACATCTATGTTAGACATGAGATCAAAGCTTTCAACAACTTCATCTTCCTACAGCTTTTTTTTCCTTTCCTAAACTATCTCCCTCTCAAAACTACTTACACACCTGTAAGAACAATTTGCACAGAGAATTTTTTTCACCTGTATAACCCGGGGAACTGGAATGAAAACTTGCAGATCAAAGCTTCCAACCACTTCCAGCAGCATACCATCAGAATAACTGTAAGCACACTTTCCTTTAACATAGGCACCAGATCTGCAACTAAACATTATTCAGAAGAATCATATCAAACTGTATTTTCCCCAAAAATACTATGCCAGAACACCTGAAGTTAAGCTGCTGAACAAATTACAGAACATTACTTTCAGGCATTACCACACAGTAGTTCATTACACAAGGAACTCAGCTGGGCATTGTGCCAAATTTTTGACAGCAATGAGATTTTCTGCAAGTAGATGCAAACTTTAAAAATTGGCAGCTTTATTACTTATGTATAGTAACTTCATCTGGACTCATTAAGAATTTATGGTAAGAGTTGTGAATGAACTAAAAGAAAACATTCCTTTAACCACTACTTTTCCTTTGCCAAGAGTCATTCTAAAGGCTACATGATGAAAACTTTTCAGAAAAAAATTGTGGAATGTGCAGCGAACAAAAGATTAACAGCTAGTATCCTGCATCACAACCAGTAGCATAGCAGCATTAAATATACTTCTTGCATTTGAACATATATTAACTAACGACTTAAAAATATGAATAGCTAAGATTTAGCATCTGACCAACACAAACCAATCACATCAGAGCATATAAAAAGCTATAGTAAAGTGGTTCAGTCATTTTCTTATTTGTAAGGAATTTTTAGGCACCTACCAAATACTGTACATTAAACCTTCTGGCAAACAAGCCACACAGAGAACAGCCATTAATTTGTTTAGGAAAAGTGTTCCACAGTTTAAAACCTAACACTATCCATGTTCATCTATGCCAAAAATAAGACATGCAAGTCTATCTTTAAGTACATACCATCCATATCAATGCAGCTCAGTGGTTTACATGGGACTAAAATTATTTTATTTCAACATCCTGAAAGGATATGCAACATCACAAAATCCTGTTGTCTGGAAGCCAAAACACAACTATTCAGTCCTTATTCTTTGGAGAATGGGAACCTTTGGCCACCTTATTCACTTTAACTGCTACAACTGTTTTATTAACTGTTTTGATATTGAGCAACTGAGTGCAGAGATAATCTCATCACAGTACAAATTTTCTAAATCAATCACAATGTCCTTTACCCTTTCTTTAAATATTTTGACATTTTAATATATGAACAAACTCACTAATATATTAAAAAATCTATTTGCACAAGTGTCTGTTAATTCTTGCTATAGATTACTAAAATTCATTACACAACTTCCTTTACCATTATAACGTCACAAGTGATTTACTTCAGTTAATGCAGTATGACAAAGTTGGCATTTGAACTCCGATAATTTGGCAACTGCTTGCCGAATTTGTGAAATATAGCGCCTGCAGATATACAGAGAAACACTTAATGTTCTCATATTTTGTTATACCAGAAGAGTAAAAACATAACCTTACACATACAGTGAGATTTTGAGACCTGGACACAGTGCTTGGCTAGTACATGGGAACATGCACAGAAAGGCCAAGTTGTAAATCAGACAACTGCTGTGCAGGACAGCAAGGGTTGCAGAGAGAGACTGCACCAACAGTAATTTTGTAAGCAGGACTTCTGCAGATGGAACTATGCAGCATGAATAAGAGTGCTAAAACAATTATATAGCTTTAATGCATGCCAAGGTGGTCTACCAATATGACACTGCTGTACACTTACATAGAAGTACTAAGCATCAAGTCTCATGCACTGCAATGAGGGCACGTAGTGCATGCCCCTCACTACTGCCTTAACACATGAAGTCTTGTTACTTGCTGCTACTGTACCACTTCAGCAACTCAACCAAGCACATGAGCACAGTACATAAGCACAGTACAGATATTTATGTACACATGTACGTGCATCAAAAACAAAGCAAAGTGAGACAGATACATCGACATACATGGGAAGTAAGTGGCACACATATTAAATTCAACTGCATCTGTCATGTACCCAGTAAAAAGCAGATACCTAAACACTCCCCCATGGGCACAACTGAACACACACCAACAGCACAGGATACATGCCCACAAAGTGGCAGGACCTTGTACTCTGACTGATGCCACAACAGTCCAAAGGAACATGAGCAGACAAACATGAGTAATGGGTCTGGCATGGGCCTATTAACTATCTCAATCACACTGCTCAGTCCTGTGCACTACAGATAACAGCAACTGCACACAGACACCATGCGGAGTTGCAGCCTGCATGGAACAATGTGTGGTCAATACTTGCATGGCTCCACTTTATTATTACTGTACGCTGCATTCACAAAGACACAGAATCATCGA